>NC_056729.1:1034744726-1034849726 GCF_019279795.1 Protopterus annectens
AACCAACATTTAAAGCTTAGCATTTCAATACGGTGATGCTGCTTATGTAAATTTGTCAGAAGAGGTGACAAATACCTTTAAACCCCTGACTGATTTAATTGCTTTGTTTTGGCTATGAAAAGGAATTTACCACTAAGCCATGTCAGATATCAGGGAGTGTTAAGTTCTCCTCTTATCTGCAATAAAAACTGTGGAAAACAGATTCACAGCTTCCTGTCTTTTTTATAGCAGTGGCTGTGCTCTTGACATTAGCAGAATTAATTATCCATCTATGACTGACAGCAGTTCCTGATAGAGTAAACTATGAATTTTTCCGTGTCTATTGTATGTAATACAGGTAAAGACAGATTTCTCGGAAAAGTATGTGAGAAGTTAAGCTTAAAAAGTAGGTGGGATTTCCCTTCCTTTGATCCCAAGACAAGGAAAATAAAGTTTTAGAAAGTATAAGCAGGTTTCTGGTACCTACATAATAATGGAGCCATATTGTAGAGGGAAAAGCAACCTAAGAACTGAGTTAAACTGTAGGAGAGGATGGAGTTTTCCTTTAAAGGCTTTGATGGGTAGCCTTATTCCTTTTATTAGAGAGTTACTGTTGCTCAAAAAACTGCCCTGTTTAAATCTTTGAATGAATGGCTACATTTGTGCATTGCCTGCCCTGATCACCTTTAGATAGGGTGAAAATAAACACAAACAAGTGATAAAAGGGATATCACAGCCTGGTGCCTCATTACTCTGCGCATTACAAATTACAACTTTTTTTTTGTAAGTTGCTACAGCTTCAACTATAAACGTCATAGGAAGTTACTAGATATTCTGTCTATGAGAACATTAAGCAGCACAGCCAAAAATTCCCAGTTTTCCCAAATTATCGACTGATTAAGTGGCTTGTCACACACATAGGTCTTAACCTCTTAAGAGGCCAATGTAGAAAACAGACCTTAACAATGTGTGACAAATGATCAAAATGTGTAACACCCTATTTTCACACAGCGTGAAACGTGCCATTGCCATGGATCATGGTTGATACTTGCATTTCACATTCACCACTTTAGATGTGTTCTACCCCTGTCCTGCCACCAGGTCTGGGCCTCGTAAAGGTGCCTAAAAAGGTACATAAAACCAGGGCCCTCTACTTTGACAAGAATGTGCCATTTAAGACATCATGTCTTGGAACAGTTAAGGCCAAAAGAATGCAAGATCGCACATCTTTAACCATGAAAAAAAAAAAAAAAAAACTAAGCAGAAGCACACATACATATCCCAACATTTGTAAACCCTCACATTTATGCCAGTATCACTACAGCGTTGTGTACTTTGCAACATATTTTTTGCCATTAGTAGTGATACTGGCATGAATGTGCTTAGTTTCCAGTTGTGGAAACACTACTGGAAAAATGCCACTGAGTAAAGAAAGCAGAGTAGAGTGAAGGACAAAGCCAGACTTGACAAAAGTACTGCTATAAACCTGAGGCATTGACAAGAGAATTCAAAATAAAAAGTTTTTTGAATTAGAAGTTAGAATTAAAAAATTAGAACTTAATTAGAAAAATTGCCCATTTTCTAATATGTCAACCAGCAGTGCAATACAATCACTTCAGTATTTTCCTTGAGCAGTTTAGCATCTTGCCATTATGAAAAGACACTAAAGTTACACTCTAAAGTTCTACTAGAAAACAAAACTGGATACTTTAAAGCATCCCATTACTACAAAGATGCTCACTTTTGACATCCATCCACATACCTCTCAAGCTTTTAGTGCAAGAAATCAGGACAAAACCCAACATAATGTAAGCAGCATAACAAAAAGACACTAAATATTGTTCTTATAAACTTAGAAATTTGCTAGAACATGCTCTGTGTTGGCAATTACTGTCAGAGACATACTAGGGATAAACAGCACAAAAATACAGACGCTTTAAATATTGCTCTTATAAATGTAGACATATTGTTAGAATAGGATCTGTCTTGGCAATTACTTTCAGAGACATACTAGGGGGAACAAACAGCACAAAAACAGAGACACTAAATATTGGTCTTATAATATTTAGCCTATGCCTTCTAAAAAATAAAGTTGTAATCTCAGTTCAAAACAAATGTTCATCTCTAGAACCATACGTGTTACTTGAAAACTTTTAATGGAAAACTGTTCAGCACAAATTAATCTTTTGCAAAGGGTGCATTCATTTTATTTCTGGTCCTAAACTAGATTTTATAAGTCAAAATAAACACAGCTTATGATTTCAGTAACCATTCAAGCAACACATACTGCCAGCAGCATTTTCTTCACACACTTGTGAGCTTTCATATGAGGCTAGCAGTTATATCAATGTCACTTGATTTTAGAGATATTTACAGAAATATGACCTGTATTAGAATACATATAAATAGTACACAAGTAATATTAAATATTTTTAGCAGCACTAAACAGAGGTCAAATATTACATCAGCTTTAAAACAAAATCTCCGCATACCCTGTATTCAGCATGGTTTTTGATGTCCAGTGGCATCAGTAAGCTTTAACTAAAGAGATACCTAGGCTTGATTATATACATAACACAATCTGTTAATATTTCAATATATTCACTTTACTTTTTGCTCACTCTTGCTCTGGACCCTAATGGAAACAGTGACAAAAAACTTTTAGTGGAAACAGTGACAAAACATTTTTAGTTTAACCACTCAAATTATATAATGCATGTTGTATGCAGGCAATCTTCCTTAAAAAAACAATTCTTTTAAATATCTGCAAAACAATACAGCTCAAATGAAAGAGCTGTGATTGAATCATTTCTGAATGCCCTGGCTGCAGCTACATTTATAAAAAATATTTACTTCTACCAACTTGTTCCCAGCAGCTCAATACAATCCACAGACTCCACATGGTACACAAAAATCAGCCCCGGTTGTCCAGCAGGCAGGCAGCAAAACAAAACCTCAGCCTTCTACTGACAATATTTATGCTCCTGGAACCACCAAAGCAAAGGTCATGTCCCTGAAGTCCCTTCAGCTGCTGATTCCTCTTCTGGCGCTTGACTCCCGATGTCTTCAATCTCCAGTCGCCGATGTCTTCAATCTCCAGTCGCGCTTCTTCCTTATTCCAAATCTTCCGCCATTGTTGTTGGAAGATCACTACTTCCTGGAAGCCTTTTTCAAGCCATTATTTTGGTGTGAAAAGGCTTCCTGGAATGGGATTGTCCTGCATTGGGAGCTCTCGTTGGCTCCTGTCCTCCCGTAAAGCATTACTTGATTGTCTCATACACTGCATTCATGATTGGCTGTAAATGCGGTGTACAAAACAATCAAAAACTGCGGTGTACAAGCCATTCAAAAACTGTGAAGCATAGCCAATGCTGTGCAATGTGGAAGGCAGCAGAGCTATGCATTGATTTGTGTGCCGCATGTAATCCGTGGTGGTGCAGCGGCAGCATTGTTGCCTCACAGCAAGAGGTTCTCCTGTTCGATTCTCAGCTAGTGTGCGGGGAGTGCCTTCTGTGTGGAGTCTGCATGTCCTCCCCATGGGTCGAGTGGCATTACGAAAGACATGCGTGAATGGGAGTGCCTTCGTTGAAGGTTGGGCATCGAGCTGGAAACTCGGCACCATGAAAATCTGCCAATCATTAGCGGACCGGAGTTCCGCTGTGGCGACCCCTAACCAGGAAAAGCTGAAAGACAACAACATTGCCGATTGGCAGGAATTGCGGTACACAAACCAATCAGAATGCGTGTAGCAGAGCCACTGCTGTTCAATGCAGAACAGCGAAACAGTGGCTTTGCTCGTCATTAAATGTGTAGCATTCCACATAATCCAGAGCACTTGGATGCTCAGGTCACACAGTAGGCAAATGAAGGTTGAGAGAATCAAACCCTGTACCACAGGAAGCTCGTTAACAGCTCACAGCATTAATCCTCTATGCCAACTTTCAGAGTGGAGGATAGGCCTAAAGGGATTTGAAACCACTTCTTTGTTAGTGATATTTTTCATACCAGTACATTATCATAGTGAGCCACAGAAGCACTGACTGAGCCTCAGAAGCTTTTATGGTTGAACCGCTGATAGCAGAGATTAATGGGGCTCTGGAGCATCATCTACAGGACAGTTTTATATTTCTTAAAGAGTTGTCATTGGCTGTATCATTTCCCCCCCTCCTGTAAGCTTATCTTTTGTCCTGTGATATAACAAAATATTTCAATAATGTCTGTCGTGCCAAATGCCTGCTACTATGCAAGCTTGTGGATCCAAACCCTGCTTTTCCACACTAATTAGATCCATCCATCTATTCTGTCACTCTGTTAGTAGCTGTTAATAACAACCTGTTATTAATGGGTGGGAGAGATCAAAGATGCATATGAGTAATGGTTTCTGCCAGTGTTTTCCTGGTAGTAGCAACTTATTCACAGTGGCTGCACATGTGGTGAATCTCAAAGTCAGATGTGGTCCATTGTTTTTCATGTTAGCAATTGGTGAAAGGTATATAGTTGGCCAGGTTTGGGGTGTATACAGATGGCATCAGCATTTTTATTGAAGAATGTGGAATTCTCATCACTATTTGTACCAATCTGATAAAAGTGTTGCTGCTTGCAGGTTTACAACTACATTTTATCAAATGTACATGTTTGAGTACTTTTGGTGCATTGTCAAATATTAGTTTTTCTTCAAAAGGTATTAATGTTTTGAGGATTCCCTTTGGCAAGGAGGAATTTGTCTCTGAATATTGGAATGAGTTATGTACAAGAATGTCTTGTAAGACTGCCAAATGGAAATTATTTCCCTTACCTTTCACAAAAAAGAGGTATACAATGATGACAACAAACAAGAATAAAACAAAATGCATCAACAATCAGCACCAGGATTAAATGACTACATTTCTCTAGCAACCATTCTGAGGAATCAACATAATAAACATACATGACACTGGCTAGATTTGATCACATGAATGGGAAGTTTTTATTATCTAAATCCAACTTAGGGGATGTGTTTTGCTCTGATAAGGTTCATCATAAGTGTATGAACTAAAGAGCTAATCTATTAAAGGAGCAGTCTTGGTGGAGTATTGGTGTTTTTTCATGCATTTTGCTTTCTTCACAGTTAGAGTATATCTTATTCCGAGAAATAATGGCATCTGGTTTCTGTTTTGTTTCAGTTTTTCAAGGGGACTCAGCTAAATTCAATTCACAGATTGATTGTTTTTATTACTGACAAAGCGAGTATGGCTTTATTAGACATTTTTCTCTTTCATCCTGTTTTTATATTGGACATTGAATCATTTAAAATTTGGAGATTTCCCCCTACTAGGCAAACTGATATATACTTATGTTTCTTACTTTTGGAAAAATTGTGTCTCTAGAAGAAGGATCATTAGAACTGTACTCACTGAGCTTAGAGAGGTTAAGATGAGGTCATTACACTAGGAAACAAATCTTATCACCATACCCACTGTACATAAATTTGGGTACTCTCAAATCATAGATGCACATTTTTTGTGTAATAACTACAACGAGAGAATCACACAACAAAGGTCTGACCTCTGTTTTCAGAAAAAAAAGTGTTAGGCCATGTTTCTAAATATGTAGATTTTCCTCGAAGGACCTCTTTGACACATTTGCCAATTAATGCTAATAAATCTTACCTTCCCCCTTCCCAGGGTTTCCCGTCTTCAGCAGACATTTTTAAAGGGTTTAAAATAATGGTTGTGACACCCGTGCCCTGGCCCAGCAATCAAGGAGCCTCAATCCTCACCACTAACACCAGAGAGGGCTTCTCATACATGAAGGAAGGGATAACAAATACACACAGTAAAGTGCAATGTCCCTTAAGAGCACACAGATATCACAGTCAGTCAAGGGCTGGTAACTCCCTTGCTCTCCAGGTCCCCAATAAGTCTCCCCACTGGCTCAGCTATAGGGTCCAGATCTCAGCCTAGCTAGAAAAGCTAAAACCTCCAGCTCTCTCTCTGTCCAACCAGTGCTTTGTGTCCCTGCCCAAGTAGCTGACACACACACACACTTTGAGATAAGAGTTTATACAACCACACAAATACTCCTGGGAAAGGCTGGCACATGTTCTCCAGCTGTGCCTCTGTTACCCAGACTATACAATAGTACCGCCTGCCACCACCCAGCTAATGTTTATCAGCTACTCAAAGGCCCTTAAAAGAGTGTCCAATTATTACTGTGCAATATTATTATCCAGTTCGTAGTATAACTAAACAGTCAAGGCTTATTAGAGTGACTTGGTACAGGATCTGTATGTACATGCAATGTACTCTTAGAGCTTAACTTATCTCTACACAAAACAGTCACAGTTGAAAGGTTTTAAAATATTTAATAATAAATAATGAAAACACAAGACAATACTTCTTACTGCACAGTGCTAGTCAAGAGTTCGGAGATCACAGAGAAATACTTAAAATAATTCAGCAGTACAGTTCTGACATCACAGAAAAACACTTAGTCTAATGTTTCTAGTTCCTAGCTATTTCTAAAAGAAAACACAAGTCTAGGATAGCTTACATAAGAAACAGGCAGTGCTGATGAGTTGGATGGTCAAGACAAAAATGCTTAATAATCTCTGGTTCTCTCTGTTTAAATTGAAATTGCAGTTCTGATTCACATTACATCATTCTTCACACTTTATTGGGGTTCCCAGGCTACGCATTACATCATTCTTCACACTTCCCTGTGTTCCCAGGCTAACAGAAACTGCATTTACATTCTTGACATGTCCTTTTGTTATCTTGCAACTGGTCAGGAAACAGAGCAATAAAATACATTTGCATGTTTAAATCTAGCAATTTAACTCTTGGTTAAAACAATAGAAAGAATTTCTTCATCTAGACTCTTCTACTCTACACTGTCTACATCAAAGGGTCACCACATGCTTTACTTTGGTCAGTAGAGTGCACTGTTCTCACATTTTTTCAGTTCCACATCTAACAGCAGTTTTTTTCATTTAAGTCAACAAGCCTGTAGTTTACATTCACATTTACAAGTGACAGAATTATCTGCAAAATTCTATCTGGCTAGGCTGGCAGCCTACACATCCCCCCCCCCACCAGAGAACTCAAGCTAGTTTTTCAAGAGACCCTTGAAAAACATTGTTTTTGCTGTAATCTGGACTGGCTAACACATGGGGTCATCCCAAAGCTTCTTTAAGCTTCTGGACTTCCTGTTCACATGCTGGGTCCACATTACCATATCTGGCTTGTTCTTCCTTGTCAAGTCTGTGAGGGGAGCAGCTATGGTACTATAACTGGGGACAAACTTTCTGTAGTACCCTGCTGTCCCTAAAAATGCCCTCACCTGCTTTTTAGTAACAGGTGCAGGCCATGCCTGAATGGCTTCCACTTTGGCAGGTTCTGACCTTATCTTACCACTCCCCACTCTATGTCTTAGGTAGGAGACCTCTGCCATACCACCTAACATTTGCTCAGCTTAATGGTCAACCCTGCCCCCTGTTGTCTGCCCAGCACCTTCCTGACATGCTGACGGTGCTCTGGCTAGGAATGACTGTAGATGGCAATATCATCTAGGTAAGCAAGGGCAAACCCTCCTGCTCCTGCTAGGATAAGATCCACCTGCCTCTGGAAAGTTGCTGGGGCATTCTTCATCCCAAAGGGCATCTTTGTGAACTCATACAAGCAAAAAGAAGTCACAAAGGCTGACTTCTCTCTGGGAGTCAAATGCACCTGCCAGTAACCCTTGGTAAGTTCAGTGGTTGTAAGATACTTAGCCCCACCCAGCTGCTCTAGGGCCTCATCTGTCCTAGACATGGGGTAAGTAGCTGACTCTGTGTGACTATTTAATTTCCTGTAGTCCACACGGAACCTGGTGCTGTCATCCTTCTTTGGCACAAGCACCACTGGGGAGGTCCAAGGACTGTTGGACTCTTGAATTACCCCTAATTCCAACATCTCATGCACCTTCTTCCTCAGAGTCTGTTTGACTCTCCCAGGCACTCTATAAGGGCCTGCCTAATAGGCCTTTGGGGTTCTGTATCCAGCTGATGCTGCCCCAGGTGGATGCACCCTGGTTTCCAAGTGAACATGTCTCCAAATTCCTGCAACACTGCTTGGATTTCTTAAACCTGGGTAGTGGATAGCTGCTGGGACATTGCTACCCCTTCCACTGAGGTGTCAGCCCGAGCCTCACTGAGGAGATCAGTCCTCAGATCTCCCTCAGACACCTTCTGCAATCCACTGCAAATGCTCAGCACAAGGGCCTCCCTATCATGGCAAGGTTTCATCAGGTTAACATGGTACAATTTGTGCCCCTGCCTTCTGCCTAGCAGTTCCATCATGTAGTTAACATCACTTACCTTTCTTACCACCTTGTAAGGTCCCTCCCAAGCTGCTTTCATCTTGTTGTGTATGACAGGAATGAGAACCATTACCTGCTGCCCAACAGCATACTCTCTAGCTCGAGCATTCCTGTCATACCACATCTTTTTCCGTTGCTGGGCTTCTGCCAGGTTCTCCTGGGCCCAGCCCATAAGTTCCCTGAGCCTTGTCCTAAGGTTTAGGATGTAAGCCACAACAGACTCCTTGTGAGACTCGCACTCGCCTTCCCACTCATCTCAAACTAAATCTAGAGGTCCTCTCACCCTATGCCCATACAGCAACTCAAAGGGTGAAAAACCTGTGAATTCCTGGGGAACCTCTCTGTAAGCAAATAGATGGGGCAAATATTTGTCCCACTCCCTCTTAAACTGATCTGCAAATGCCCGTAGCATGGACATGATTGTAGAGTTTAACCTCTCAACAAGACCATTAGTCTGGGGATGGTAGGGGGTGGTCTTCATGTGCTTCACCCCACAGGACTTCCACAGACAAGCCAGCAGGTCTGACATGAAATTGGCACCTCTGTCAGTCAAAATTTCTTTTGGGAAACCTACCCTGCTGAAAATCTCTAACAAAGCATTTGCCACCTTCTCTGCCTCAGTGGAGGACAAAGCCACTGCCTCAGGGTATCGTGTAGCATAATCCACTACCACTAGGATGTACTTTTTCCCTGTGGAACTTGGGGTACTCAGAGGACCCACAATATCCATAGCTACCCTCTGAAATTGCTCCTCAATCACAGGCAAAGGCATCAAAGAAGCTCTCACCTTGTCTCCTGCCTTGCCTACCATTTGGCACTGCTCACAGGTCCTGCAGTACCCTGTTACATCTCTGGAAATTCCAGGCCAATAGAAGTTCTGCATAATATGCCTCTTTGAACATTTTATGACCATATGACCTGCAAAGGGAATATCATGGGCTATGGCTAGAAGCACCAGATGGTAGGCTCTAGGCACTACCGACTGCTGTACTCTCTCACCTTCTAGTCCTCCCTCAGGGGTCCACTCTCTGTATAGTAACCCTTTGTCCCAGTATACAGATTCTCCCTTTCCTAGAGAACCAGGTGCCTCCCTAGCCACCTGCCTCAAGCCTTGCAATGTAGGGTCTGAGAGCTGAGCCTGTCTCAACTCTCTCCTTGTAACCCTTCCCAGCTCCCCTTCCACAGGAAGTCTAGCATCTTCTGACAGTGGTGCCTCACTGTCAGCCTGGGTACTACTACTCATCTCTACCTTTGCTGTCAGTCTGTCCAAGGGAACATCAGTACCCACAAGTAGCTATGGCTCACATTCAGTCTCACTGCTACAGAGTAGCTCCCTCCCTGAAGTAATCACCTCACCAGTCCTGGCTGCAAGTATGCGGTCTGTCTGGGTCTCCCCAGGGCTACCAGACCCACATGCTTGTTTCCAAGCCTGAGTGCATGTAACAGCACAAGCACATGGTACTGCACTATCAAAATCATTCCCTATCAGGACATCTGCAGGTATATCCTCAAACACACCTACTTGCTTGCTTCCTTTTTCAACCTCCCAGTCAAGGTGAACCCTAGCCAAAGGTATTTGGAATGAGGTCCCTCCTAAAGCCTTGACTGAAGTAAACTGTCCAGGCAAGTAGTGCTCCTCTGTAACATTTGCAGGCATTACAATGGTTATATAAGGGACTGTGTCTCTCTTGGCAATGGCCTATTTGCCATTCACTACAATAGGATATAACCTCTGGTGGTAGTTTGGTACCCTTGTTGTCCCAAGACAACCTACTATTGGCATTTTGTCTTTCCCACTTACTGGCTCCTTCACCTTTTGTTCCCCACCTTGCCTCCGTGGACATGTATGCCACATGGCCCCACTGGTTGCATTCAAAACATTTAACCCTAGCTCCTGGATGGGTACCTGGACTAGTGGCTTCCCCTGCTACTGACAGATTTTGTTGGGGCAGTCTGTGCTGCCCACCATGGGTTCCTTTAGACCTATGAGCAGTACTGGGGGTCCCCTTCCTGTGCAGGGCTGCCCTGCTTGCCAGGTATAGGTCCCCCTTCTTTCCCAACTCATCTGAAGTAGCACATTGTCTATCAGTTAACTAGATCCTCATGTCCTCAGGCAAAGTGCTAAGGGCTTGTTTGCTCACCAAAAGGTCTGCCAGCCCTTCAAACGTGGTGACCTGACATCCACTCACCCACCTATGGAAATAAGTGCGCAGTTCAGCAACATATTCACACACACTTTCATCTACCTTGCGTCTATGTTCACAAAACTTTTTTCTATATGTTTCAGGTGTTGGCTTAAAAAATTCTAATAGACAACTTTTTATAGCAGTATATTCAAAACATGCGTCAGACATTTTAGACAATACAGTTACAGCTTTACCATGGAGTAAGGGGGTCAGGAACTGTACCTAGAGCCTTTGGTCAACACTATACTGTTTGCATACCCCCTCAAACATATGAATGAAACTATCAAAATTATGCATTTATATCACATTATCGAAAGATGAAAATAGCGAACGCTATTTCATCGGCCCCAAAACATCTAAACATGAAAATATCGAACATTCGGAACAGCAAATCTTTTCCCATGGAAAAAATGTGCTGCTCCGAAACACATACACACAACACAAGCACATCAAACCAACAGCAACCACACACATACACTTAAATTCCTACATCTAATGCTACACTAAACTAAACATACACTACTATCTACCCACTTACTTTAACCCAAACCCTAACCCTAAGGTCTGTCACTATCGCACACTCACCTAACCTGCACCATAACACTAACTCACTTAAACCACCTTTAACCCTAAAGTCTGTCAATATCACACACATGCCTAACCCACGCCCTAACCCTAACTCACTTAACCCACCCCTAACCCTAACGTACAAACAATCGCACACTTACCTGAACCCAACCCGTAACTTTCCACCACAGCACTAAGAATAGCGAAGCCACAGAAACGGCCAACCGAATTCTTTCCCGAGGAAAGAATTCACTGTTCTGCAACTTTGCTATTCTTAGCATTCGTCGAATAGTGTTCTATATCAGAACATTTGAAGTTTTAATACTTCGATGTTCTGATATAGACCCAAAATTATCCCCCTCTTTAAAATGCAGAAGAAATTTACTGACCTGTTGTGCTTCTGGGGTCTAGTTACTCCCTTCCCCATTACCTCCATGACTCTGGCGAAGAGTCAGCATTTCTCTCTCATGTTTCCTCTGCCTCTTCTTTTCTTTGGCTTCTATCTCCAAATGCCTGGCCTCCAACTCAAGTATCTTTATCTCCATATGGATTTTTAAGTCCTCTGCAGAAAGGTTGAAGTGTCCATTCTTTTAGGATATTATATCTCCACTGCCAGTCTGATTGTCCTCCTGGTTGCTATTTTCTGATGCAGCTGTAACAAAGGCTGCAATCAGGTCTGCCTTAGTCAGGTATCCATGCACCAGTCCCGTAGCCTGGCACATCACTGCCAGCTGGCTCCTTGTCAGCTTCCATACTCCTCTGCTGACATGCTGCCTGCTCACCCTGACTAAGTCAGCTAACAAAAGGAATAAAACAATTGTGATCTGAACTCTGAGTATTCACTGCATGGCTGATTTAGAGAACAAAACACCTTCAGACCTCACGGTACACAAGCTACATGAATTCACTCTATCCACACCACTACAAGCCTATTAGTATTTGCCACCAATTAATATGTGATGTGGATATCCCACCACTGCCAAACAATTAATATGTTGTGGATATCCCACCACTGCCAACCAATTAATATGTGATGCCCATGTCCTGGCCCAGCAATCAAGGAGCCTCAATCCCCACCACTAACACCAGAGAGAGCATTTCATATAGGAAGGTAATTATAACACATACACACAGTAAAGTGCAATTTTCCTTAAGAGCACACAGAGATCACAGTCAGTCCAGGGCTGGTCACTCCCTTGCTCTCCAGGTCCCCAATAAGACTCCCCACTAGCACATCTATAGGGTCCAGATCTCAGCCTAGCTGGGCAAGCTAAAACCTCCAGCACCCCCTCTGTCCAACTAGTGCTTTGTGTCCCTGCCCAAGTAGCTGACACACACATACTTTGAGATAAAAGTTTATACAACTACACAGACACTCCTGGGAAAGGCTGGCACAGATTCTCCAGCTGTGCCTCTATTACCCAAACTATATGGTAGTGCCACCTGCCACCACCAAGCTAATATTTTTCAGCTACTTAAAGGCCCTTAAAAGGGTGTCAATTATTACTGTGCAATATTATTATCCAATTGGTAGTATAACTAAACAGCCAAGGCTTATTAGAGTGACTTGGTACGGGATCCTTATATACATGCAATGTACTCTTAGAGCTTAACTTATCTCTACACAAAACAGCCACAGTTTAAAGGTTTTAAGATATTTAATAATAAAAATACAACACAATACTTCTTACTACACAGTGCTAGTCAAGAGTTCAGAGATTACAGAGAAATACTTACAATAATTCATTAGTACAGTTCTGACATCACAGAAAAACACTTAGTCTAATGTTTCTAGTTCCTATCCATTTCTAAAAGAAAACACAAGTCTAAGATAACTTACATAAGAAGCAGGCAGAGTGCTAATGAGTTGGATGGTCAAGACTAAAATGCTTACTAATCTCTGGTTCTCTCTGTTTAAATTGAAATTGTAGTTCTGATTCACATTACATCATTCTTGACACTTTCCTGGGTTTCCCAGGCTACACATTACATCATTCTTCACACCTCCCTGGGTTCCCAGGATAACAGAAACTGCATTTACATTCTTAACATCTTCTTTTGTTATTTTGCAGTTGGTCAGGAAACAGAGCAATAAAAATACATTTGCATGTTTAAATTTAACAATTTAACTCTTGGCTAAAACAATAGAAAGAATTTCTTAATCTAGACCCTTCGGCACCACTGTCTACATCAAAGGGTCATCACATGCGTTACTTTGGTCAGTAGAGTGCACTGTTGTCACATTTTTTCAATTCCACATCTAACAGCAGTGTTTTCCATTTAAGATAACAAGCCTGTAGTTTACATTCATATTTACAAATAACAGAATTATCTGCAAAATTCTATCTGGCTAGGCTGGCAGCCTCCACAATGGTTATAGATTATTGGGTGGAGAGGCAGCTTTTTTTCTCTTTCATTATCAATGTTCATTTTAGTGTTGCAACATTGCTGTTTCTTTCCAAATTTAGGAAGCACTGTCTTTTTGGTAGATTACTTATTATACATACATGTAAACAGCTTTTTCACTTTCTGACAAAGATTTCAGCCTTTGACTTTGGTTTCCTATAAGAGTTTGCACCTATGTTTGTCAGTTTACCCTACTGATTGCATTGCATATTTCTTTATTGCACAGTTATGCAGCCACTTTTTTGTAAATATTGCATTTCACTGTTGATATATTTAATGCTGTCAGTAAACGTTATATATAAACCAGTCCTCAGGGTTGGTCTTGAAGGATGAGTGGGTGTCACTGTCATTTGTTCCACTGATAGTATAAACACTGGGTAATGAAGCTTACTCTCCAGCATGTTTTATTTTTATGCTAGTGGATATTTAAATCCTTATTTCTTATGCATGTGGAGGTGCAAAACAAAAAGGCATGGTGGGTCTTTTAAAAGCACATAATGTAATCCATAGATCTCCATGTATGAGTCTATTACAAAGCAACTATGTGGACAGGACTTCCAGTTTGTCTTGGTAACCAGTGCCTTTATACTAATATTTTTAGTTAGGAATTGCTGAGATCTTTCTAGCTGTGTAATGTGTCCAAATAGGTAGATGCCCAACAGATATTGTACTCAATAGCTCACTTAATGAAAGCAGCTTAAAGAGATTTCTGATTATTAGACATTAAGATAACTTAACCGGACCTATGGATGTATACAACTCAGCTGTCCCTGATTATTACACATATTTGTGCCCTGTCTCTCATAACATTTTTGATTTTCTGGTAAATCAGTGATGAATATAGTCAGCCAATAATGTCAGACATTAGAGAGTCATACTTCCTACTGTTCAGAAAATACATATTGATTCAAAATCTGCTGTCTTATTAATGTTTAAGTGAATTAGAGTATCAGTTAAAAACTGAATCTGATTTTGGGGCCTTTTGTTCCTCTCTTATTTTTTGCATTGTCTAGAATTCTTAAGCAAAGATATTGAGAGGTATGCATGGCTGCAGTATATCTATTTTTTGAAAAAAAAAACAGTTAGGATATGTTCCTTGATGATCTTAGTAAGTATAATGGACTCAGGGATTTACAGAATTTCAATAACTGTTTTGGGGCTAAAGTTTGCATTATAGTATCAATATGTTTAGCATCAGACAAAGGTATAATTAGCTATATTTGCCCCCCCCCCCCGTGCTTGATGAGCAAAAAAAAAAAAAAAGTATTTTTTTTAAACTGCAGCAAACTGCTTAATACATTTATAGCAAGCAGCTGCTACAATCTATCCCACACAGAACGCACTACAGCAAATTAAATATTTCCAACTGCTAATTTGCGCTAAGTACTTGTTACTGTTTATCACATGCACGGAATGCTACAGTGCTTTACTTCTGACCTCAAATACAATACCTGGTTTTGTTGGTATGAACTGGAGAATAATTGGGATATGCCAATTGTGGAAGCCTATTCAGTCATGACCTGGGTTTAGAAGCCTAAAACAATTTACACATAAGTACTACAAAGCACGTAGAATATATTGAAATAGGCAGGCAAAAAAATCTATGATAGTGTATAAATAAACAACTTGCCTTGCTTCATTTAAAAAGTTTTAATTGCATTTACTGTTTAGGGCTACACACTCGAGTGTGTTAGCCTTTTCTGTACTTATTTACTGTATTATTGCATTGTTTAGCCTGTTTTAACCAAAAAAAAAAAACCCCAAAAAAACAAAATACTATCTTGTTTGCTCATTTCCCACCTTTCCTAGCTAGTATAGTCCAGATCCCAGGCTTTGCTGGTTTCAGGACTTTATTTTCTGTATTCAGAGCTATCCAGACCTCTTTGTGGTAGAGGGAAGTCCTACTGCTTACCAGTGGGATTGGTGAGCATTGTACTGCCTATCTAACACTAGAGGAGTGGTTTTCAGCTCTGAAATTGTAATTTTATTAGCCATTTTGGGCTGATTTCTATCCCTTTCAACTTTCTGGCTTAAAAACGTGTGCGTTTGCGCTTTATTTTTCGCATTGTGCTGCACCGTGAGGCTACAGGTAAAACTATTCCAAGTGCCAGAAAGTCTGCTCTTCAAATTTTCCCTTAGAACTAGCTGGTTTCTCAGTAGTAGCACTAAAATCTGAACCCCTGTGACTAGCACTTGCTCTAGAACCTGCTAGAAAGCACTAGGAAGCCTTAAACTGTTACAAACACTCAAATCTCCGTGTTAATAAGGAGAAATTAATCATAGGCACTAAACAGCCTGTAATTGTAAAGTATCTTGCAAAGGTAAGGGAAAACAGCTCTTGTACTTTACAAAAAAAGCACCTAAACAGGCATGTCCAAGGGTCAGCTTCCAGTGATTTCTCCTGTCCACCTGGTGAATCTGGGGATACTGGAGCAATGCAGCAACTGCCTCATGTACACAGACAATCCTCTCCTCCTACCACCCAACACTACAACCTGCAAAAAGATGCACTTACATAGCCAAACTGGAAGCAAAGCTCTCTCCAGCCAAGATTGTGCTAGACAGTCAAGAGGAGAAGATTAACACATGCACTATACCTCAAGTAACCCATAGCCCTTCAAAACCCACACCATCAACACCCACACATAGCAACACTAAACCTACATATGCGGAGGTCCTTAACATTAACCTGCCAAGCAACAAGGACCTCCGAAGCTGAAATGCAAACAAACACTAGTCACAATCAAAGTGACAAATAGCTCACAACACCAGTGTGCCACCCAACAATAGCCCTTAAGGCAAGACAATGTACCCAACACTTTAGTCATAGGTAACTCTATACTCAGATACACTGATGTCCCACTCACCAGGCTGAACAAGGAGAAAATTACAGTCAGCTGCCTGTCGGGTGCCAGGATCAGCCACATAATGCATGTACTCAAGTCACTCCATAACAAGTACAAATATGACTCTGTCATTGTCCATGTTGGAGTGAATGACTTGAGATGTACCTCCCTGGACTACATGAAAAGAGACATGAAAGAGCTCTCGGATCATGTGGCCCAGGCAGGTTTGATCCTAGCCCTGAGTAGCATACTGCCTTCACCCAAAATGATACACAGTATAAGGACAAAATGACTGACTTCAACAATTGGCTAAGCTTCTGGTGTCATTCAAAAGGGATCCAGTATCTCTCTGCCTGGGATGACATAATCGACAAACCATGATGCTTTGCCAGAGATGGTCTGCACCTGTCACCCCTGGGACTCAGGTTACTGGCTAAAGCTCTTGCCAATCCTATAGTGCCTTTTTTAGGCAAAGTTCAAAGGACAAAACCACCACCGTAACAGATACAAGCATGCAAAATCTGAAGGTAATGCTACTCAATGCTAGAAGTCTAAACCTCAAAATGCACTCTCTCGAGGCACTCCTAAAAATGGAGAACATTGATATCTGTGCAGTAACTGAAACCTGGTTCAAGGCTCCAGAGAGCACCCATGCAATACCAGGCTACAACTCTTACCACACTTTTTGCCCACCAAACCAAGACCGAAACACTAAAGGTGGAGGAGTGTCCATATTCACCAAGGATATTCACACCTCCAGGCTAGTTGCCCAACACAATGCATCTGAAATTCTCCAGGTTCAACTAACACTACGTAAGACTGCAATCCAAACTGTAGCTTGCTACAGATCACCCGCCATGGCAGAAGATTCTCACTACACCTTTCTAAACATACTGGAAAATATTAAGATACAACCAAACACCCTAATACTAGGTGAATTCAACTACCTTGCCATTAACTGGGAAAACTACTCAGGTACCAACACCTTTTCTCAACAGTTCTTGGAATTCATAAATTCCAATGCCCTGGATCAACTAATCCATTGTCTCACCAGGGGCTCCAATATCCTAGACCTGGTCATTACCAACATGGGAGATAGATGCCCCACACCAATGGTCACCCCCTCATTCGTCAGGTCTGACCATAAGCAAATCACCCTTGACATCCACATCCCACCCCCACCTCTCAGTAAAGAAACCTCCTTAAAAATGTTCTCGAAAGCCAACTTCATGCTACTCGACTCAAAAGTGACAAACTTCATGACACCCATGGAGACAGGAGCTGAAAGTTCAACTGCTGAATCCCACACTAAGGCACCGTACGAGCACATCCACTTGTGCATGAATCGTGCCATCCTAAATAGAACCAAGATGCTCTCCTCCAAAAAAAGGAAGCCAATCTGGTGGTCCCCTGCCATAAACAAACTATACAACAGTAGGAAGAAACTGTTGCAGAAAAGAGGAAAATCCCAGGATGCAAAATACTCCCTTAACAGCCTCAGTAAGAAGCTGAGATCTCTCATAAAATCCTCCAAAGCTAGTTACAAAAATAAAATTTCCAAAGACAACCACAAGGCATTTTATAGTTATGTCAAGAATCTAAATGGCAATGCTCAGATCTGCTCTGAGCTACAACAGAATGGCATTAAAAATACTGATCCCAAGGATATTGCCAATATCCTGGCAGATTTATTTAGTGCCAACTTCACCCCCCTCTCACCCCTTAAAGGGCCCATCTCAATACCAAAAGATTGCCAAATTCCTGTAATCATAGCCACACAGGTAGAAACCGCACTCTCCAAAGCTAAGAATACAGCATCCATGGGACCAGATGACATCCCGGGCTGTGTACTACATGAACTACAAAATGAACTGGCACCTCACCTAAGTGTCATGTTTAATCATAGCCTCACCTCAGGCTTCGTGCCCACTGAGTGGCACACAGCTACAGTTATCCCACTCCACAAGGGGGGTCCACCTTGGATCCCAGGGACTACTGTTCCATCAGTCTGATGAGCCTGATCTGCAAGGACATGGAACGCATTATCATGGAACTTATAAACAAAGACATTGGCAATCTTCAAACACTGGACCCCACCCAGTTTGGGTTCATGAAGGGCCAATCTTGTCTCCTGAACCTCTTCGAATCAGTCTCCAGAGCTGTAGATGAGGGTAAGGCAGTCAACACAGCCTATTAGGACCTCACCAAGGCCTTCAACACCATTCCCCACTCTGGAATCATAGATAAACTTACTAAGCTGGGCATGAATCCCTACATCACTCAATGGGTTGCCAACTGGCTTACTGACATAACCCAGACTGTAAAAGTAGCTGACTCCAAATCCAGCTCCAGATACCTCAGGGTTCAGTCCTGGGACCACTCTTGTTTGGCATCTACTTTTCTGAAGTACAGGCCAACACTAATGGACTCTGGCTAACAAAGTTCACAGATGACTGCAAACTGGGAGCCATTACTGAATCCCCAAGTGATGTGGATATTTTACAAAAGGGCCTTACAGAAACAGATGCTTGGTACTAGGGCCATGGGCTCAAGCTTAATGCCAAGAAATGTATAGTTATCCCCTTTGGGGAAAAACATGAACCCATGAATTACCACATAGGTGGCAGTACACTAAACACTGAAAGTGTGATGAGAGACTTAGGGGCACAGGTGGACAGTGGTCTCACCTTTGATAACCACATCGCCACAACAGTCAGGAAATCCTTCTATGTGGCACACCTCATCACTAAAGCCTTTTCATCCAGAAAAAGGAGGTCATTGTCCCACTGTACTCATCCCTCATTAGACCCATTATAGAGTACAACGCCCTGTTTGGTATGTACCTCACAAGATACCTGCAACAGCTGGAAAGGCTGCAGAAATACCTCACTAAAAGAATCACAGGCCTAAAGCAGATGTCCTATGCTGACCGTCTAAAAAAACTCCAGCTATACTCTGTCACATATCGTCTACTCAGAGGCGATCTCTGCTTAACATACAAGGCCATGTCAAACCCAGAGTTGTTGGACATGCTCCACTTAAAGAAATCCCAATCCCTCAGAGCCACATGCTCCAGGGATCTAAACCTTGTCATCACAATGAACAAAACATGCTGGAGGGATAGTTTCCTGACCCAGAGACTCCCCATACTCTGGAATAGACTGCCCATACATATCAAGCAGAGAGCCTCCTTGGCCCTCTTCAAAAGGAACCTTGGCAATTGGATGGGAGATAGGAAATTCACTCCGGGGATCACGTCAGTTGCCCTGCTATACAGGGGTCCAGGGAAGTAAATATTGTGGGAAGAAATATCCAGGGAATTGTTATGGCTAGGCTTGTATAGACCCTAGGGCCGATAGCCTAGTACCAACCTATGAACCTATGAATGGAAAATACAGTAACCATTTTAAATGTTAGGACTCACTAGTGTGAACCCCAAAACACAGAGATTGAAATATGGAAGAAAGAGACTTACATACATTTCTTGAAGTATTCCCTTTTCTCTGAGGTATGGCAATCCAGACTTGGTATACATAAGTTTAGGGGGTGTACAGGGGATGGGCTTGCCCCTCCTCAAAAAAAGCTGAAGACTGATATTTTAAATTCTCTGCAATGCAGCTTTATTCTTTTTTTGGGAGGGGGCAGGTGGGCGCTCTATATTTCAAATATCAATATTTCATTAGGGAGGAGGAAGGTATACACATAATGGAAAAAGTACTAATAAAAGAGAATAGATAAACAACCAATGTCACCAGCAAATAATGCATTTCTACTTGCACTCATGAACTTGGTGGCAGAAGATGACTTGTAGTCTGCAGCCTGGTGACTCTAGACTCTGCAGCCTAGTGACTCTGGACCATGTGTGGGGGTGATAATGTTGCAGTTGGTAATTTTTTACACAATCTGCCAGCAGATTATTACCTTTTATTCCACTATGTTAACCACATAGGCTGCACTGGGTTCTGAGTGCCTTATAAGGGATATCCAAGGAGTAAAGGTCTGAGAGCATTACGGATAAAACAGTTTACTGAGTCTTTTGAAAAACAGTGAGAAATATCAAAAACATTCCTCTACTAAAAGATAATATACCTAAACAGGTCTCACGTAAGCAATGGGCAATTTTCATGACATTACAAAAAATATCAAATTAAAGATCCCACAGCACCTGTCTACAAGAGCAGGGGAGCTTTATTATAAACAACATCAAAAACATAAATAAGCAACATCGATAATAACCAAACAACTTCAAAAATTTAGCAAAAGAAAGTCAAGGTGCAGATCATGATGAGATGGCCTGAACACTTCCTCACCCTTTGTCCATAACGTTACCTTAACTTTCCCAAAATACCATCTATATCCCATAATGTATTATACAAAATGTCATCACATATGGACTTCCAAAGAATCCAAAATGCACTTAGCAATAGTGCATAATACTTATCCCTACCTTTATTAAAACTGTCAGGAAAACAGCCATAATTGATTACATCCATTGTTAAAGACCACATAAAAAGGAGTGTTAAACAATCATTAAACAATACAGAAACAATATTCAATAAAGTAGCAACTAAATGACACAATAAAAGACATGCTCTAAGGTTTCTTTTACTTGACACAAATGGCATATTTTCTCCCACCTAGCTTTATAGTTCATTTTTTCCTCACAGGAAGTTTACCTAAAGCCAATCTGCAGAGAAAATCATGTTCATAGGTTCATATATTCATAGCTAAGTACTAGGCAATCTGTCTGTATACCATTTCAAGCCTAGCCAAAAACTTCATTCAAAATTGTCCTCTAGCCTTAAGGAGAACAAGACAAGCCAGACTAGGAAAAAATTTGAGGCTGCCCATCCAATTACCTAGGTTTACCTTGAAGGGATCAAGGGTGCTACCCTTCTTGACATGTAGTGGAAGTTTGTTCCAGAGGTAAGGGATACATTTGGATATGAATCTATCATGCCAACATGTCTTATTTAACTGCTGATGAAGGTTTAGTTACTTCAACTGAGTATTTGGTATACCATTAGTTCTGTGAAGGAACAAGAGTTTAAATATGATTGATGTAATTCATAAACAAGAAAAAACTGACAAAATCTTTTTTTAATCATAAGTTGGAGGTCACAGGAAAGATGTGCCCACAGTTTATCATAGAAAAAGGTATGCATGACCAGAAGAAGCATAGCATCCTACTACAGGGAAATGCATCAATATCAATCTTCCAAGTGAATACTTTATTAGCATATTCTTTCAAATAGAAATATGATAACTTTTTATAATTTTAGTCTATAAAACGGACCAAAAACATATATAATTCACCCACAAAATCCTGCCAAGATTATTAAACATTCAACATTTAATTAAATTTATACATAAAATAAGTGAAATGAAGCTAAATCACTGTGGGATTATTCCTCCATATCCCTCCTTCAGGTTTTTTTACAATAAATAATATTTTGTTTAATGGGATTAAGATGATTATAACATTATAACAAAAGAATTGAAAAAAAAAAACAACGTTAACAAAATTCTCACTTTCAGAAATGGATGCACCATACCAATATACCCCAAACTTCCAAACTTCCCAAGTATGAAAGGATTTAGTAAAATATTTATTTTTCTAAAAGACATGAAAACATTTGACTGTCCCTTATGAAAGGACCAACATTTTTCTAATAAAGTGTCCCATTATTCCATAATTACAAACAATCCACCATACCAACCACCTAAAATAGAAATATTCTCAGATGTAATAAGAAAAAACATAAATGACATACCTATTACAAATATCTTACATTTGTATAAATTTAAAACTCAATCTAACTCAATTTAAAGAAGAGTTAAATCCAGGGAAAACCCTATTTAATATATCTCGTAAATTAACAATAAGATTGGACTCATCCACACTGGACAACCAAAGAGGATATAAAACTCAAGGTAAAAATTTCCAGTGTGGCATCAGAACAGACAGATGCACAAGAAGTAATAAGAGCTGACACAAAAGACCAAACAAAAGCCAATTATGGGGACAGCCATTCATTTACCAACTGTCTCACCCTCAAATAGGAATCAGTACTTTGAGTAATATGAGCTAGTTTACAACTAACACCATAGCACTTTAATACATTCCATAAAGCCACATGAGACACTAAATCAAAAACTTTTCTGATATCACACAGCATTACTGCACCTGCCTGCATATCGCCCAATATATTATCACCTCATGAAGGTAAAGAAGCATCACCCTAACTAGCTTTCCTTTGAAACCAAAAATTCCCAGATGAAAACATTTAGTCAATACATGACTTAACCTTGAATGCAAAATCTTGCAGAAAATGTATAATCCATATTATTCAGTGTCAAAGGTTTCTGATTAATGATATCTTCCATATCCCCTTTTTTTATAAATACAGTGAACAAACCCTTCACAGATCTGAGATGTAAATGTAATCCTCCCCAACCATTCAGCAAAACAGATAAGAAATATTTTCTTTGAAGTACAAGCATCTCCATATAAGCCAAATATGGAATACCATCAATACCTGGAGATGATATGCAAGGGAGTTTTTAAGAACCATATTTTTCTTACCTAATGAAATCTGCCTTTCTTTATTCTAGAACATTGTCTATGAACTTCCTTTGACACATCTTCAGCAGATCATTGCACCCCTGCATATAGCTTGGTATGCTGTGTTCAGTCATCTCAACATTCCGTTTACTAGAAATAGGTACTTGCAAGTGACAAATGGCAATACCTGTAGATTCACAGTGTTTATCTACCTCCTTCAAAACATCCATGTCATCAGCAATATCAGCAGCTTCCTGATCCGAAGGATCAGCAACATCCAACAGCAGTTGGGATGTATCATCTGCCAGTCCACCATCAGAAATCTTAATAATATGAAGTCCATTGTTAACAGCTTTAGGAACAGTATCAGCAACTGTAAGTAAATCCTGTTTCATGCTATGACCACCCTATGGCCCACCATGGCAATCCAGAAAGAGAAAATAGTAGGGGTCCATACATATTTCCAGATATTTACAAATGTACAGATATAAAAATCTATTTATCCATATTCATCATTTCATTTACAATTGTACTAAATTTTCATCCCTATTAGCCTCCCGCTCCTTTTTCCATAACTACTATCTGATTTTACATAATATTGTTGCTAAAATCCATTTACCATTAACATAATTTAATTTATTCTTTCATTCCATATAATGCATATGACATAAAATAACTGTTTATCTATTCTTTTAACATATTCTTTGCTTCTATTCTTATAATATCCATATTTAATCATATCCATGTTTATTTTATCCACTTCTTTTATATTGTCAAAAAAAGTACAGTTTTGTACCTACCATAAATGTAGATGTTCGAGGATCCACATTGCTGCAGTCCTAACCATTGGGTAGTCCGCTGTCCAGTCGGCCCGAATACCAAAGTATATGGCTGACGTCGGTCAAGGCGCATTAGACTGATGTCAGAACGTCAGGGTACTAATGCGCATGACCGACGTCATATCCTCAGTCTTTTCTTGCCCCAGATGTCAGAAGACCCTAAAAAGACAAGGCCCAAACCAAAACACCAAAAAGCCCTGCACCAAACATATATACAATATATACAATAATATATAGTAACTCACACCACCACCCCTAAACAAAGAGGGGAAGGAGGGAGGGTAAATTGGACTGCAGCAATGTGGATCCTCGAACATCTACATTTATGGTAGGTACAAAACTGTACTATGTTCTTCATTCCACATTGCTGCAGTCCTAACCATTGGGTAGAATCCCAAAGCAGAGGTAAGGGAGGCTGGCAAATCATAAGGAAGCAGGAGCTGTCAACATGCCTTGCAAAATAGCTGTGGCAAAACCAGCCCTAGATTTAGAGTAGAGAGGAAGGTGGTAATGCTTAGAGAAAGTATGCACTGAACTCCAAGTAGCTGCCTCCAAAATATCCTTAGTTGCCACCCCTTAGAAATGCTGTTGAAGTGGCAGTAGCTCTAGTGGAATGAGGCCTAATCCCAGCTGGAATCTCCTTGCCATGATGGGAATAACAAAATGAAATGCAAAACCCAATCCACTTAGAAATAGTTTGCTTAGACACAGGCTTGCCCTGAGAACTCAAAGCAAAAGAAACAAACAACTGCTGAGACTGCCTGAAATCCTTAGTCCTGCTTAAATAATAACGCAACTGCCTATGTACATCTAAAGTGTGCAAAATCTTTTCCCCTTATTTTGGGGATCTGCATAGAAAGTAGGCAAATGAATAGTTTGGTTTAAAGCCACACTAGAAACCACCTTAGGCATAAAGGAAGGATTAGTACGTAATGATACCCTATCCTTATGGAAAATCAAAAGGGCTCTACTGCCATAAGGGCCTGCAACTCAGAAACCCTTCTTGCAGAAGTAATAGCCAACAAAAAGCAGTCTTCCATGACAAGTATTTCAATTCAGCAGTAGCATGAGGCTCAAAAGGTTGTAGAGTAAGTTTCTCCAACACAAAATTGAGATCCCAAGCAGGAGTAGGAGCTCTACGTGGGGGTCTTATATTCTTTGCCCCTCTAAGAAATTGCTTGAACAAAGGATGCGAAAACAATGGTGGGTCACAATCATAGTGAGCTGAAATTGCTGCAGCATGAATCTTAATGGAAGAGAAAGACAAACCTTTGTCCAGTAACTCAGTAAGATATTGAAGAGCCACACTCAAATTTGGCTCAGTAATCTCCAAATTGTTTGCTGCACTCCAAAACAAAAATCTCTTCCATTTTTCTGCGTACACTTTCCTTGTACTAGGTCTTCTGGCTTCCATAATCACATTTAAAACTTGTTGAGGAAGCTGAGACCTGCTGTCTTTCAAAACAGAATATGCCAGGCTGTTAGATGTAGAGAGTGAAGCTTGACATTGAGCAGATGACCGTCCCTCTGAGACAACAGGTGTGGAATCAAGGGTAAAGGCCATGGAGGCTTCCTTACCAGACTCCTCAGTAATGGGTACCAGTGCTGCCGAGGCCAATCTGGAGCTATTAAAATCATCCTTGGCTTGTCTTGTCTGACCTTTAGAAGCACCTTTGGAAGAAGAGGCAGAGGTGGAAAGGCATACACATGAAGATTTTTCCAACTGAAAGAAAGAGCATCCACTTTCCAAGCTGTGTGATGAAATCCTTTCGTGCAAAACTTTGGCAGCTGGTGGTTTAGTGGAGAAGCGAACAGATCTATGTCTGGAGTTCCCCATGACACTGTCAATGTTTGAAATACATGAAGATCCAGTTTCCACTCGTGGGGATCCATGATTTGTCTGCTTAATACATCTGCTAAGGAGTTCTGTGCTCCCGGCAGAAACCTTGCTTGAAGAGTTAGTTGCAGACTGAGCGCAGTCTCCCATAAAATCATTGCTTGTCTGCACAATAGGTAAGAATGTGTTCCCCCTTGTTTGTTGATGTACCACATGACAGTTGTGTTGTCTGTTAGAATCAACACCTGCCCTGGAAGAAGTAACTCCTTGAAAGCAATTAATGCAAACTGAACTGCTAACATCTCTTTCATGTTGATATGTAGATGCTGTAGTCTGGCAGGCCACTTGTTTTGTATCCACTTTCCATTTAGATGAGCTCCCCAAGCAACATCTGAGGCATCTGTCGTTAGAATCTGACTTGCCTCTGGCCGGGTCACAGAGAGTCCCTTGTTTAGGTGACATTCCTGAGCCCACCACAAAAATTCCTTTTGAATGCAAGGTATTATTTGAATGACAGTGTCCAAATCCTGGCAGTGCTGTGTCCACAGATTTGTGAGATACCATTGTAGCTTCCTCATATGCAGTTTGGCATTGGGAAGCACCAGAATACAAGATGCCATGAACCCTAAGGCTTGAAGGACTGTCCTTGCAGTCAGCCCGGACTGAAGAGATAGATGATGGAAGTAACTGGAAAGATTCTTTTGTTTGTCCGGGGTTAAAAAGGCCATCTGGGCTGCTGTATTCAGTCTCACACCCAGAAAGCACATGTCTTGAGAGGGTACTAGACTGGACTTTATTTCGTTCACAGAATACCCTAGGCATCTTAGCACTGCTATGACATATTCCAGATGCTGTAGAAGATCTTCTTTTTCTTGAGCCAGAATCAGGCAGTCGTCCAAGTAAGGATAGATTTGGATTCCTTTTAGCCTGAAGTAAGCTATCACTGGAGCCAGAACCTTTGTGAATACTCTGGGCGCAGTAGATAAGCCAAAGGGCAATGCAGAGAACTGATAATGAGAATTTCCAGCTCGAAAACGCAGATACTTCCTGCAACTTAGTCTTATTGGCACATGAAGGTAAGCTTCCTTGAGATCTAAAGTTACCATCCAGTGATCTTTGCCCAGCAGAGGTAAAAGCTGTTGTAACGTCAACATTTTGAACTTGGGAATGTCCAGATAAGTGTTGAGGATAGATAAATCCAAAATTGGTCTCCACGTGTTCCCCTTCTTTGGTACTAGGAACAGGCGAGAATAAAATCCTAGGCCCCTTTCTGGTACAGGAACTGGCTGAATGGCCCCTATTTGGAGTAACAGAGAAATTTGCTTGTGAGCCTCTTTCCTTTGTGGAGGAGGAACGTCTGGCATGCCTTTGAAAGGGGGCAAGGTATGGAAATAAAACCTGTAACCGTGGTGAATGATATCCAAAACCCATCTGTCTTGAGTAATTAAATCCCAATTTTCTTTGAAAAGAGACAGTCTTCCTCCCAAAGGAGCTGCCAGTCGAGAATGCTCTGGCAGCTGAAAAGGCAGGTCACTGGGTCTGTTTACGAAAGGACTGACCCCTGCCCTCACCAGAAGTCTGAGCAGGAGAACTCCCTGTTCTAGGCCTAAAAGAACCTTGAGCTCTGCCCCTACCACGTCTAGACCTACCCCTAGACTGGGAATCATACGCAGGATATGTCCATCCCTTAGTAGGCCAATTTCTGCTAAACTTTGGAGGCTGCACCTGCAAAAAATCTTTGACAGTCTGCATAGATTTAGCCTTGTCCTCCATTTTCTTTAAAACTGCTTCCACAGGCGAACCAAACAACACATCAGACTGTAAAGGAGCATCCAAAATCCTTGTTTTAACATGCTCAGCTAAATTCTGATCCCTCAACCAAGCGTGCCTGCGAAGAACAGAACCAGTGGCAGCCACCCTCGAGGAGGCCTGCACAGCATCAAAACCACATTGCAAAGAATGCTTACCCACTTGTTCAGACACATGAACTAAATCTAGCAACTCTTTACACTCAATACCTTCCGCCAGAGCATCCACCTTAGATTTCAATTGTGAAAGGAGATAATTCTGATATTTTAGCATGTGAAACTGACAATTCAACGCCCTCATGGCTAAAGTGGAAGAAGTATACACTTTCTTACCCCATCTATCCAAAGCCCTTGCCTCTTTATCAGAGGGAACAGGATTTTTAACAACAGAGGCCTTAACACCCTTAGGCCCCTGAGAAACAATTTCTGGGTCTGCCCTAGGACTCTTAAAAAGATACTTATGAGCTTCAGGCACCCTATAGTACCTATCAGGTTTAACAGGGGCAGGAGGCAAAGAATCAGGATTCAGGGAAGCCTCTGCAAAAACATCTTCCACCACATTCAACACAGGAGGTATAGCTAAGGGCCTATGCTGGGGTAAAAACAAGAATTCCCTAAGCCTCTTCCTGGAATCAGAGAAATCTTGGCCTTCCCATTTAAAATGCTCCCTCATGGAATGCAGAGTCTCTGAAAATGAAAAATCCTCAGGAGGAGAAGCTGAAGGAGTGGAATCATCCACATCAGAATCAGAATAATGAGGAAACTCCTGCAAGTCTTCAGCCGAAGACTCAGAAGCCTCTGAACACTGTTCAAAACTCTCAAACTCAGGCTCCACCCTAGGCCTCTTAACAGGAGGGGGCATAGAACCTCTAATCATAGTAATCAAATCCTCTGCCATTTTAAGCATATGTTTCTTAGGCACAGAACCTGAAGTGCTAGGAGAAGCCCCCACTGAAGCTAAACTTGGCCTACCTCTCACGGAAGTCTTGGAAACAGAAGGAGAGGCTCTAACTGCCTTAGGAAGAGAGGGAAGAACAGCTACCTGAGAAATCCCATCAGCCTGGCCTACCTCCTGAGAGGGCACATCCTGTAACAGTAAAGTCTCTGCCTGAGACTCCACAGAAACTCCTGGCAAAACCTGTGGCTCCACTGAGCCTTCTAAAGAACCGACGTCCGGGACTGCCGGTTCTTCAACCCTAGGCTTTGCTGCTTTGTCCTTGCGCTTTTTGGACGAAGCGGGCGTCGGAGCATCCAACGGCATTTTATAATTACAACGCTTCCCAAACACTAACCTGGCACAGTCTAACCTTCTCTTAATAGTGCGTTTGTTAAATCTAGCACAAGAGCGGCATCCAACAACGTCGTGCTCAGGCCCTAAACAAGGTATACACAAAGTATGGTAATCCCTATGAGGTATCTGTTTCCCACAAGAAATACAGTTATTCACTTTTTCTGACATCCGGTTAAATACTGAGGCAAGAAAAAACCAAAATGTTCAACGGGTACTTAGCCAACTTTGATTCGGTCTGAAACTCCGACTTCAGAAAATTTCAGAACGCCAACCTGCACTCGCAAAACTGCTTCTGCATCGGACCATGCGGCAAAAAAGACTGAGGATATGACGTCGGTCATGCGCATTAGTACCCTGACGTTCTGACATCAGTCTAATGCGCCTTGACCGACGTCAGCCATATACTTTGGTATTCGGGCCGACTGGACAGCGGACTACCCAATGGTTAGGACTGCAGCAATGTGGAATGAAGAACATCATTTTTACTCTTTTACATTTCAAAAACACATGTTCCATAGTTTCTTTTACAATGTAAACATATTCTCTTTTCTTTTTATATGGCATATGTCCTTTTACTGGTACCAGTCTCCACAAAAAAATCTTGATATTCTACTTTCTGATTATAGCATTTGCTTCGTGTATTAATAGGTTTATTTTTTTCATCTCTTAGATTTTCCAGTGGTTTTACATAGTACTGTTTTATAATTACATTCTTGTACCATACTTTTCTATCTTTTTTTATATCATCAATTTTTATTTTCCACAAAGATATTTTTTCTTGGTAACATTTTATTTTTCACATATGCACTATTTTTCTCTACCATACCCCAACATTTATCATGTTTATATTTATACAATTTTACTACTAATCTTGCATAATTTTCATTTATCCACTTTAATGTTTTTTTTATAAATTTAATGAAGCAGCATATATCACTGGTTTAATTAGCCCTAAAACTCATGCTTTTTTATTTACATACAAAACTCATCTTTTTACTGGGTTTAATCTAGACCCCCATATAAATGAAAAACTTACCTGTCATAATTCATTTTCAAATACTGCCTGCAGCATAAATGCACTTAAGTATACATATTTTTTCATATCAGTATAGAATTTATCAAACCTTTACCTTTCCCTTAATCTAAAGCTATCCCCATCACAGTCAAACACCTGCCTGTGCAAATGATTACTTCTTTTATCCACATTTTGTTTTTTTGCAAAATTATGTCATTTGCATATGTTATCATAACAGAAATTCTTAACCATTCAGGTGTTATATACCCCACCACGTTCATTTTGTAATTGACTTCAAATACTGTCACATTCATAACTAATACAAAGAGTATACAACTCATTGGACATCCCTGTCTTACACAACACGCTTCATATGTACATCTTGGCTTAACTAGCCATTTACAAGTATGTTTACTTTATTATTACTATACTCTGGCAAACATAATTTTCTAATTTTTCACTTATATTATATTTTTTTCGTTATTACCCATAAGATTTCATGTCCAGTTGTAACAGATGCCTGATTAAGGGCTCTTATCATGATTTTTGCTTCTTCTTTTTTATTCATAATTTCATCCACAGTTTCTCTATCATTAATAATTCATGACAACCTTTTTTGTTCAAATTAAAGTATAGCAATACTATATATATATTATTTTCTGTAATGTTTTCCATTTTAGTTTAAATCTCTTTTGTATTATTTTCATAAAGATCATATAATCATTATTATACAATTGGTCTGCATTTTTAAATTGTCTTCTATCTTCCTTTCCATATGAATTTAAGTATTCCACTAAATAAATATTTATATATAAAGCCTTCAATTAAGCATTCATTTAAAATCTTTAAAAATATTTTTTAAGCCAATGCCTTAACTTTTTATACATTGTATACACTATCCCAGCTGGTCCTTTAGCCAGATCTATATTTACTTATCCTAATACTTTATCTATCTCATTTAAAGAAATCTCATTTTCACCCATTTATTCTATTTTTCCTATTAATATTTTACTTCTCATGTTTTTTTCACTGTCTTCTTTTTTCCTTAAACATTTCTTGTATACGTTGTACAACACCATTCATAATATTTTCCTGATTTCTTTCTATTTCTTCTTTTGCATGTTTCATTTCTATCATTACACTACAATCTTCTTTCGCTAATCTGCTTAAGTAACTCAATATTTCTTCTCTTTTTCACTGTAAAAATATTTTTGCTTATATGACCATTCTTGTATTTTTTTATCTTGATTTCTTTTATGTAATTATTTTCTTTTGTCAACATAGTTTCTGTCATTATGTTCTAAATCTTCCAATGCATTGTTATATGTTGTTTTATATTTTTCTTTCTCTATTTTTCTCACATCATATTGCCAAGGTAAAAAAACAGTTTTATGTTTATCCTTGAATACCATTCATCATTCAGATGAATTTTAAGAAAATCTTCTGATAGTAACACGATCTTCCCACAACTATATTACTAGTGTCTTCTCTTCTTTGTTCCATGTTTTCACATTTATCCTTTTTATTCATTTGCCATTTTTTATATATTTCTTGTTTTCCTATATCTCTAGCTACATTGCAAGATGGTGAGAAAAATCCTGTTTCAACTACCTCCTATTCTCCTATAACCAAACCTTCTGATACTATAAACATAATCTATTTCAGTTATATACATACCCCTTCATAAGTCCATGAATAAAAATGTCCCAACATTTAAGTTACCACATCTTATAACTTCTAAAATGTTTCTGATATCATTTCCTTTTTTAGACTTGTCTCTTAAATCAAAATTAAAGCCTCCTGTTGTTATAATATTCATATTTATCAATGCAGTGTCTAAAATCTGATGAAATAAGTTTTATTTTTCTTTGCAATTAGTATAGACATATAATATTATAATTCTATACACATGTTCTTTCCATTTTAAATCTACAATTGATAATCTTCCAATTTTTGCTGAAGTTACATCTAATATCTTTACTGTATTTTTAAAGAATGCAGCTATTCCAGAACATCTCTCAATAAACATATTCCAGATTATTGTTCTCCCATACTTTCTGTGTTTGTAATCTTTCTCCATTTGTTACAAATTGTATATCTTCTAATATAATTACATCTACATCACATGCATTACACCACTCCAAAACCCATACTATTCTTACTATATTCTTAATACTATTCACATTTACAGAAATCACCCTGACATTTTGATTTTTTCCCTTTTCCTTAGATTCATAAGTTTATAGCTAATTACTAAGATGACTTTCTTAATAGGCCATTGTAAGCCTTGTCAATTTCTCTCCTAAAGGTGAGGATCAAACACTGTATCTTTTGTCTAGAAATCAGACACCTTAGTCCTTATACCAAGCCTAATCATTAGAAGTATATATTCTAATTATCCATTTCCTTCTTTTTGTATTTTGAACTTATAGGTTCATAGGTTGGTACTAGGCTATCGGCCCTAAGGTCTATACAAGCCTAACCATATGAATTTCCTGACTATTTCTTCCCAGAATATTTACTTATCCCTTTAAATTTTCTTTTTCCTGTCTTTTACAATTTTACCAATATTATTCTTTTTTTTTCTTTTACTACTACCCAATATATCTTCTTCATCACTTATTTCAGAATGTTCTTCATCACTTATTTCAGAATGTTCTTCTATGTCCTTTTTATTATTTTTTATTCTCATCTATTATCCACACCCTGACAAAAATGTCCCTAGTTCATCACTCCCTTCAATGGTTCCAATCCTATTTCCACAATAGACAACAAGCCATACTATGGCAGAACAATCTATCCAACCTCTTACCGAGCACCCTAGGTGTCCCCCAGGGGTCTATTCTGGGTCCACTGCTATTTTTCATATTTATTAATGATCTTCACACTGTCATCCCAAATGTTAACTGCATTTAGGATGCAGACGATTTCACTTTGATTTGCACTGGTACCACCCAGGCTGAGCTGCAGTTAAGTACTTAGTTTACTTTCAACCTAGTTGAAAACTGGCTTGCTGACCGATGTCTTATTCTAAATCCCAACAAAACAAAACTATTACTTTTCTCCCCCACCCAAAAATCCCCGGTGATATCTTTCTCCATTAAGTCTAACAATGGCACCATAATCTCCTCAGATGTGCACACAAAACTCCTTGCGGTAATTGTTGACAACAATCTCAAATTTGATGCTCACATTAATAAAACAATAAAATCCATTAATAAAAAACTGGGCTCACTATATAGAATAAAACCATTCCTAATCCCACCTGCTAGGAGTGCCATCACCCGCTCCCATCTGCTCTCTACCCTCTTCTATGCTTCCCCTATACTTGCCAACCTAAATAAAACTGAACTTGACAGACTCTCTGCCTGTTACAATAGCATAGCTAGATTTGCCACTGGCCTGCCCTACAGAACACATCACTACATAAACCTAAAAAATCTAGGATGGCTAGAGCTATGTAGGCAGATTTAGTATATCCAACCTATTGTGGCTCACAAAGTACTTAACCAACCTGAAAATACACCTGCTTTGAAAAACATCATCTGTCCCCACACCAACCTCAGACCACTTCGTTCATTCAATTGACTTGTAGTACAAACCACAAAATCCAACAACTCAGCCGGGGACTCCATGTTTGCCAACTCTGTAAGCAAAACTTTGAACTCACTACCTGCTGACATTACAATATGCACTACCCTATCTCAATTCAAAAAAGCCCTCAAGCAGTACTTCAAAACTCAATGGCTATGCCCTTGCACTAAGCCTGACTAAATATTTGGTAACACTGGGTTACCAGTATTATATTGTTACTGTATATCTACTGTACTGTAATTAAGTTAACCAGATGATAGGCATGTTAGATTATATAACCTATACTCTGTGTGGCTAATAGGCTGTGTTTAAATTGCTTGTAATTGTTCTTTAGTGTGCACTATGTCAATGCTGCCTGTATAACTTCCTTTGGAGATTTCTCCCCAGGCGTCCGCTGAAAATAGAGATGTATCTAGTCAGAATATCCTGGTCAACAAATGTAAAATAAAATAAAAAAAAAATAAAAAATACATAAATTTTGACTACTACTAAAGTTTCATCTCTTTGTTCATTTCTTCTCTTTTTCCTTACTGCTAGTTTCATTTTTGCAGTACAAACAAAAATGCTCAATTTTGTTACATTTATAACATTTCAATTCACACTTTTTGCATCATGCCCCATTTCCCTACAAATCAAAATCAAAAAGGTTCTACTAATAACCATTAAGACAGGACTCTAGACAACATCTAAAACACTGTGTAAAAAATGTGTAAATAGTATAATACATGATAAAGGTCTAATAAATCTAATCAATAAAATGCCATTCTTGAAAGTTTTTGACCTATTAAAAAACATTTTACATTAATCATCTCATTGAGTCCAGGATTGTGTTCAGCACTCAACTTAATCTGCCATGAAGATTCACTGCATTCTAAGAAAACATTAAAGTCCCTGGTGAAATCTTCACAGCTCACTGAATCAAGCATAAAAATGGAAAATTTCCTAAAGCTAGGGCAAGTAAGACATGTTTTGTTAAAGCGTTGTTGAGGTCCTTTTTTACCGATAGCTAACATAAGCTCATGAGTTCTCCAAAACAGTCTCCTGATGACCTTCCCCTATAAAGAAAGTGAAACAAGATACACAAATCACCAGGTATACAACACCTTTCGAATTACAGTCATACCTATCTTTAGCCCAAAAGAAAGAATTTCAATTCACACTTTTTGCATCATGCCCCATTTCCCTACAAATCAAAATCAAAAAGGTTCTACTAATAACCACCAAGACAGGGCTCTAGACAACTGAATACTTTAGTGCATTCATTCTTTAATAGTTAACATAGAACTTCTTCAGAAAATACAAAACAGACAAAATCAGCAGTTTGAAAGAAGGTACCAAGAAATCACATGACTTCCCAAAACCAATAGCACTCAAAATACAAACACTTATTTCCTTAAAGGTACAACATCTAAAAAACTATGTAAAAAAATGTGTAAAAAGTACAGTAGTGATGAAAAGAACTTGTTAACTATTGTAAATAATATCTGCATATCTAAATAATTCTCATATCCTTTTTTCATTTTCATATAATTTGAACTGTAACAGTTATTGTAAACCAAAAAATTTCCAAGATTACTGCCTTTATTCAACATTGTTTGTTTTAATTAAATTTTGTTAGATTTTATTTTTTTTATTTTTATTTTACATTTGTTGACCGGGCTGGTCTAGCTGGATACATGTCCATTTTCAGTAGAGGCCCGGGGAGATAACCTCCACTTATAAACTTTACTGATGCTAAGTATAAAAACAGTTAAGAAATAAAATCTAATATAAAAAGAAAATAAACAAGTGGTATAAAAAAGAAAGAAGTGATGGAGATAAGCTCCACTTAGAAATTATACTGATGCTAAGTTCAAAAACTGTAAGAACTAAGATTCTAATATAAAAAATAATAATAATTAAGTGGTATAAAAAGTAAGGGAGTAAAGAAGTCATAGTAGAACAAGATAGCAGGAAGTATCTCTTAGACATTTCATAGAGAGGGAAATGGAAATAACTGAAAAGAAAGTGAGTTAAATATTGGGGTGAGTAGGTCAGATGAGCATAAAAATAATGTTAGTCAGGGTTGGTACAGGGGCACAGCCATTGTGTTTTGAGGTAAAGCATGAGACTCTTCTTAAAGAGAGATTTAGAGGGAATAGTTGAGAGTTCAGATGGAAGCAGGTTCCAATGTTTTCCAACAGTGTTAGAGAAAAGAGAGTCTCCGGCCTTGTTGTTTGATTTGACCGTGTCTATAAGAAGTTTGTGTGCGGATCTAAGGGACTTTAGGTTGTGGTAACGGTGAATCAGGCTTGATAGTATAGGGGTTTTATCAGGTTGATAAAGAATTTGATGGGCTATGGTAAGCTGGTTAGTTTTTAGTTGCTGTTGGTATTCAAGCCAGCCTAGTTGTTTTAGATTATTACAGTGGTGGGTTCTGTAAGGGTTTCCGGTGGCAAATCTGGCTATGTTGTGGTAGGAGTTTTCTAGTTTTGACAGGTTTGTTGTGGATAATTTAGTAAAAATTGGGGAGGCATAGAGAAGGGGTGAGATAAGGTGGGTGAGGGCTATGGTTGTTCTAGATTCTGGAGTTAGGAAAGGTTTGATTCTGTAGAGAGAGCCTATTTTTTTGTTAATGCTTTTTAGTGTGTTGTTAATATGGGCATTGAAGTTAAGGTTGTTGTCTATGGTAATGCCTAGTAGTTTGGTAGTTGACTCTTGAGATATAGGTGTGCCATTTGCTGATGTTATGGTGAAATCAAAGAGGGGAGATTTGCTAGATGGTGTAAAAAGTAGCAGCTTTGTTTTCTTTGGGTTGAGTAGTAGACAGTGTTGGGAAAACCAGTCTTCTACAGAGTTAAATATGTGTTGTGTGAGGGAGTGAAGGTGTGATACAGTTGTGGCGGAGCAGACAAGTGTTGAATCGTCTGCGTACTGTAGATTGTATGAATGTTACATGTCCGTAGCTTTAATCCCTGGGCCTCTGCTGAAAAAGGGCTTTGGCTCAGTCGGACACTCACAGTCAACAAATGGAAAATAAAATAAAATAAAATAAATACATGATAAAGATCTAATAAATTTAATCGATAAAAAACTTCCATAAACATCTGCCTGCTGACTAATGATGTTTTACCATTGTGTGGAAAAGCTGAAAACTTGTAAGTGGTATCAAACATGCCCTGTGAAGCATTTGATTACATAATGTGGGTTAGATCAACACACAGCCGGTAAAACTAAAACCTCCACACAAAAAACGGCCAGGAAGGATTCTAAAAGCATATATAACCACAGATAAGGAATCTAAAGGGTTAACCCAAGAAACAGAACTCCAACACCAGGTATCCCTGCCAACCATTTATTCACAAAAAAACTTCCACACACTTGAATGGTATCAAAATGTTTGAGCAGTTCCAAAAGTGCAACTGGTAAAAAAAAAAAAATATATCCAAGAAGCTCCAAAACCAAAACAAATCCAAGGCAGAAGGTCGCAAGCAGAAACTGTTTTATTTGGTAAAACCACTTAAAGTTGTAACAAAAAATTACGTATATATTAAGAGCTTTTGCCCCTTATTGGAACGTTATCAGAATATAAAAACAATTAAGTTCCAAAAGTTTGGTTAAATTTCTTGAACCACATAAACATCCATCTGCTAACTGACTGGATGTTTTACCACTGGGTGGAAAACCCCAAAACCCAGAAGTGATATCAAAGATATCCTGTGAAGCATTTGTACCATAATGCTGCTTAGACCAACACACAGCAGGTAAAACTAAAATGCCACATGAACAGCCAAAAAGGATTCCAAAAGCACAAATAGCCAAAGATAAGGAATGCAGAGGGTCAGCCCAAGAAATGGAAATCCAACACCAGGTATCACTGCAAATCATTTATTCACAAAAAAAAAATCCACACACTGGAATGGTACCAGAAAGTATGAGCACTTTATGTTATATAAGAAACCTTTAGATAAGGATGTTGTAAACATTGTCCTAAAATGCACTATTACTGAAGTCTCTGTTTTTTTATTATTTTTCTTAAATGAATTGAAAATGTTTGGCAGTACAAAATAAAAGTGGAAACAAAAGCTAAATTCCACAATGATGAAAATATAATCATCAGAAAAAAGAAGAAAATGCATTCCTTCAGCAAGATGGCCACTATATGGAACTGAGATATTTAAAGTCAAACATTTGGAGTCTATTAAGTAAAATAGATAGAAACTCTTTAGATAGCTTGTGTCTTTTTAATGATATAAGAAGCAAAACCTGATGGCAGAGAGGTTATCTCTGGTTACTGGGCAACCAAAAAAACACCATTTTAAATACAGTCTTTGATGTAGTGATGTCTTTATGAACAGATTCAGCAAAATATATCCTTTTAACGTATCGCTATCTAGAAGATGTGACATCTGCTTGGTTTTATGAATCATCTCAGATACCAGTAAAGTGACTGACACAAATGAAAAGACTAAAATCAACCAACCATAATGCAATGATTTTTGCTATGTCTTCTCTGTGTTTTAGGCACCAGAGATGTTGCATTTAATGCTTTGTTGAACTACAGATATATTGTCTGAATGCTACATACCTATCACTTGCAGCAGTACCTTGGCTTTGCTGTTTGTTGGTATCACTGTCACATCACAAAGGTATGTGCCGCTGTCATTTACCTTCACATCTGAAAGCAGCAGACTGGCATTCCCATTTTTTATATCATCGACACTCATCTCCACTCCAGGCCTGAATTTGTTGACAGTGGAACCATTGAAATTCACAATGACAGAATACTCATTCTGTGCAGTTTCTTTTCCCCACAGGATGTGAAGGTCAGTCAGTGTGAATTTTTTTTTGGCTTGCAAGTGACATGGAAGTGAAACATTGTTTCCTGCCTGGACTGTGTGTTGCTCTTCGGCATGGAGGTGTAGGCACATTTCTGAAAGAGACATATTCAATGCATTATACATTCATTCTTGATGCATCCTGAATAGATTTTCTTCATGTTTTAGAATCAATACACTTACAAGTAATTATTATCAATGTTTTAATTCTTACTAATACCATTCTTAATTGCACCGCTTTGATTTTCTACTTTTAAATGTGTTTTGGGATTTTGAATCTGCATGCGACAAACCTGTAGCTGCATAATGACTGCAAATAAAACACACAATTATATGTTCCAGTCTTTTCCTCCCATAGTGATTATCTTTGAAAGAGCAGAAATGTTGATAGTTTCCAATGCAGAAAAGCATTTTATGATTCAAAGTCACATGGAGTGCTAGAGATCAGAGAGAGAGAGAGAGACTGCACATGACTAATTATATGTAAATGACTGTATAATGATATGCAAATGAATGTGCACAAGCATACTTATAGAAAGCAAATCACGATTCATAGTTGGAAATGACAGTAAGTGTACAGCAGGAAAAAAGCTTATGGGAAATTGCTGAGTCACAAGTAACAAATCTATTTAGAGAAGCAGTTTCATAGAAAATCTTTTAGCAGAAAGAAAGACAGATTTCTTTAGATGAGATAAATGTGGTTCCTATAGAGGCTGTTCAGCACCTTGTTACCCAAACATGCACTGCCTATACATCCTGAGTTCCAGTAACTAGGCTGTAGTTATCCACCCTCTTCCATCCACCTTAGTTTGATGTCATGATGACATCTGTGAATACATGATTTAGAACTATAGCAGGTAACTGTTCAGGACTGTAACCTAACAGTTGTAAACACCAGTTATGCAGAGGTATACGCAATAATACAAGCTGGGGCACAGATGGGGATGCAGTAGCTGCTGATAGAGAAGCTTTTCACTGATACTTTAGAGATCACCTTTATGTAGGATATACATGAAGGCAGATGGATAGGCAGTTCTGATACTGTGGGTTGCACTCCCACACGTGCTATGTATTTATTCAGTTAAAGAAGCTGCTGAGTCCTGTGTGTGTCCTTTTAGGAAATCACATGCCTGATGCCCTGGCAGAGGTTCATACTTCTGATACAAGGATCAACAGGAAGGGTGAGCAATGCAAGCATCAGTACAATGACCTGTGAATACACATCCCTGAATATCACCACTGTGGGAAGCAGAGGATAAGAAGTATGCCCCGGCTGATATAAGAAGTATCTGGCAGTTTTTTTTTTTAATCTATATTTTTAAAATGTTTTTAAAATGTCTTGTTTCTCTAATTTAAAGCAATATTCTTAGTAATGGTTGTTCTTTCTCACAGATACCAACACATATCAGATGGGCTACCACGAGGGGCAGAGTTTGCACGGAGGGTGTTGGTGGTAGCACATATATTGTTGTGGGACTGAGACTTTTAGTGGGCATTGCCCTAGCCATTCTCTTCTGAGGCTGTGGGGATCAAATCAGGATTCTGCTATTTAGCACTTAGTACTGCAACAGTGATGTTCAGTATATCTCACAGTATCTAATTGCTGATCAATCCCTTTCTTTTTCAGCATGGGCAGAATGAAAAACCAACCATGTTGGTTGCTGCTGCATGCAAAACATGCTTATAGCAAGATGTGGTTAGTTTGACTGTTCTGTATTGACCACTACTATATATGTTATTCTATTTGTAGGACATCTTCATTGCACTTTAATCCATTGCTTCTCCCTCCTGCAGATGGAAAAGACACAAAGTCAATAGATTTTGTGACAGCCTCTCTTTACCCCAGGCCAGTAATCAAGGAACCTCAATCCTCACCAGTGACACTGGTGAGAGACAGTCACTAAAATCAGGAATTAATTTACATAGCATTTTCAAATGCAGCTCTCTGCATCAAACACAGTTTCCCCAAAGAGCACATAGGGAACACATTCCAGTGGGACTGGGCTCTCTGTCTCTTCAGATCCCAAACAAGACTTACTTTGGAGCACTGTGTCCCAATTCCAAGTAGCTGGAAAACCCACACCTAGTGTTTGATTTTTTTACACACACACACACACACACACACACACACACACACACACACACACACACACACACACACAAACACACACACACACACTCTCCTGGGAAAGGCTGGTACAGATTTACTAGCTGTACCACTTCTGCCCAAACTATAAGGTAATCTTACTGCCACCAGTTAGCCACTGTCAGGCTCTTACAAGAGTATCCAATTATACTGAGTAAAACCAATACTAACATAAATGGCAGAGTGTGACCAAAGCAGCCAGGCTTTTTGGAGTGGTCAAGGCATCAGTAAAATAAGCACAGGTACTCTCAAGATTTTAAAAGTATTCTCTAAAAGATCAACCACAATGAAAGGTATAAAAATATTTAATAATAAATAAATAAATGAAAACATGAGAATTTTAAATATCAAAGTACAATAAGCATCAGAGTTTTCATCATAGGAGAAATAAAAATAAAACAGTTGGACAGATTCAAGCAGATGTAGAAAAACACTACTAAATTAATCTCACTGCATTTCCTGATTTTTAAAAGAACAACTCTAGCTAAATGAATTAATACAGCAAGGCAAGATGCTGAGATGCTTACTTCCACAAGGCAAAGTGATGAGCTTTCAACTAACTTAACTGAATAACAATAACTGACTGTGATAACTGACATAGATCTTTTATATTAGGTTTCAAAGAAAACAAAAAAAAAACAAGCTGCTGTGTGAGTTCTATCCTCTCAGCACTGGTTATGGAATGACATCACATTTGATTACCTGACTGATACAATACACACTCAAGAGCTTCGCTAAGATCTGTTGCAGTATTTGAAATTTATAGAACAATTTCAAATAAATCCTCTACTCTTCCCTTCCAGATTTCTTTGTTTAATCATAAACATGTAATCAGTTATAACACTGCTGATACATTTTAACATAAGTATCTGTACAAGTCAAATGACACAAAATTATTTACAAAACTCCAGCTAGCTATGGTGGCATATGTTATGCATGCACTGTCTTATTCCCCTGGCACAGATGGCAATACCTCACATCATCATAGATTCCACAATTACTGTTTCGCCTGTTCTGAATGCATCTGCATCTGCAGCTGTGGTAGGTGAGAGGGATGGGAATTCCTTTCAGGATGGCAGGATTCAGTCCTCTCTGTGACAGGTTGACCACCTTGATAGTATGCTGCAGCATGTCAATCAGTGGAAAAGATGGTCGATGAGGCAGTTGATAGAGCTTTTTCCCATGGGGAAGTTGATATAGAGCTCCTTCTGGAACACACTGCACATTTGTCTGACTGGCTGAGTCATTCTAACAGGCTGCTTGAGGAGTGTGTGTTCCCTTCTATTGGCTAATATGATGAATGTGATCATAGGTGCACAGGGTAGCTGTGGACTATCTGCCCTAGTGGGCCACTGTAACCTATTCAGATTTCCATTCCCAGAGATAAGAATCAAACCCTGCACCTTGTGACTATGATGTAACTACTCTTACTCTAACTCCAACACTCCAAATTGCCATGGAGATGATGGGTCATCCCAATAACTTCCTTCTGGGCCAGTCGTCAAGTAGCACACTGCCTATAACTTACCTTATCTACAGTCAAGTATTTCCTCATCATTGTTTTTTCCAGGTCAAGCTTTGAACATTGTCCATTCCTCATCACCACCATTTGTTTCCACTCTGCATGCATATACCCATCCCATGTCTTGCCTCACTATGGTGTCTATATCCTCTCCTGTTTGTATTATTTTGTGTATTTATATGCTGCTTATCATTAACCCCCCTCCTTCATTCTCCAGTTTTCCTGTCTCATCATTACTTATCTCTTATCTTTCTTTATACACACACACACACACACACACACACACACACACACACACACACACACACACACACACACACACACACACGCACACACAAGGTCTGTATTACCAAACAAATGTTTTCTGCTTCCCCCTTCCTGAACTTTCCAATCTGTTTCCCTTTTTTGTTTTTATCTGTTTGCTGTAGTTCCCCAGTTCCTCCTTCTCTTCATTCTCCTTTCCTTCCTTTTAATGAAATCATTAGTTATCTGGCTTCTTGGATATTAGACAACAGGAATTTACACTTACACTCTGCTACAAGTGGTTGCTATGTGTCCCTCAATAATGCTTCCTCACACGCTACTACATGTGCTGACTGACGATCCCTGCTACAGCTATGCTACTCTGTGTGTGTTGATGGCAAAGGCTGCTTACTCCTTACATTTGGGGTACAGGCAGTGTGCTGATCATAACTACCTTATAAACATTTTGTAAGATTAGTGCAAGGGGGCATAGGCTTTTGAAGATAATTGCTATTTTGCATATATCTGGTGTGGCACAGCTGTTGTCAATTTACAGTTTGGCTGACTTGCTTCACTCCCCTCTTTTGAGTGGATCTGCCTGCTTTCACATTTGCTTATTTAAACATTCTTCTTTGCTGGTGTTCTTGGCTGCTATGTGGCATAGCTCTTCCTGGGTCAAGTAGGATATTGTTTAGATCTCATCTGATGTGTGCTGATAAATATGAGAAGAAACTGTATGACAGAGAAGGCTATTGTACCAAATAATCAGGAGGGTCCAAATCTTTCTGGAGGTTATACAGTAAAAACTGTCTTTAAAAACTAAGAAACCTTAAGTATATCTGCCTGTAAAATGTAAGCAATTATTTGATACAATGTATAGATAGGCTAGCTTTGTTCTTCTGAAATGAGAAACTTACTAATTTCACCCAAGTTTAATTTTTTAAGCAAGTTTTACTATCTTTTAGAAATTAACAAACAAAAAATGCTTATCTAGTCCAGTAGAATGCATGTAGCATAGCTCAGAGAGAAATAAAAATAGTAATACATGTCCCGAGAGAACATTGTCACTATCCCTGACACAAACTATGTACCTCAGCCACTGCTGCTATTATTGCCCTCTTCAGTGCTTTGTTTCTTATGCAGAAACTGCAAGTATCTGATTCTGTATCAGCTTTAAGTCTCTACCATCATAACCCTTTAGATAAACTTCCTCCTCCTTCCTATTCAGATGCTATCTCATTCTCTGACCCCCCTGACACCAGTACATCTATATACTAACCCTATCCAGGCACCATTGCCCAGTGCTTTCTTTATAAAAAAAATAATAATAAAGTTCCTTCAGATGTTTAATACCACTTTCTCACATTCCTCAGTAAACCTTCAAATTATATATCTATTACAGCTAGCTGCCTTCTTCACTCCCTTTTTTTGACAATTTACCATAACAATTGTAGCTTGGTAGCTTATCAAGTCAATTTTGATTCATGTCCTTACTTATCTCCTATACACAAAAGCCCCAGATATTCACCAATTTTTGTCAAATAAATTCTCCCACTTCTCTCCGGCACAGTGACGGTCATTACTAACCAGTGTACTTGCCCAGAACATATATCACAGGTCTGCTTCTACCTCCCCAGAACTCCAGCAGTCCTGCTGCACTCTATGTGCTTCCAAATATTACATCAGGCCTCATTTCCAATTACCATACCTCCCATTTCCTCAATACCACAAGGATTGTTACCTCATTTTCCATATGATTTATTCATCCCCGTTTTTTGAATCTGACAAAATTTCCACAAATGACTTGTCATACCAGCCATTAACCTTTCATACTGCCTACCTTTGTTTACATATTCACCTTGTACTTAGCTTTATGCAGTGAATGGCTTCTCTTCTTGAAGCCTGTCCCTTTATACCAATAATTTAAATTTCCTAAACCTGATCATTCCTGTGGTGATATGAGGTATTGCCAGCTATGACAGGAGAAGTAAGGCAGTAGATGTGTAACATATGCCAGCATAGCTAGCTGGAGTTTTGTAAAGAATTATATATCATTTGTTTATCAAACTGATTTGTAAAGGTGCGTGTGTTGAAAATGTATTTTTAAAGCTGTTCATGTTAAAAATATATCAACAGTGGGTCCTGCTGGACAGAAAAGAAATACTCCTGTATGTCAGATTGTATTGTAACTATTGAAATGCATATATTGTAACAGAGGATACTGGAAGAAGTTAATCTCGGTCTGGCTAACTTTGAAAAAAGATTCTGAAATTAAATTACCTGGTTTAGGCCATAAAGGTTGTATTTCACACAGTTCTGATTGTAGCCAGAGATGAAATGTATATGAAAACAGTGACTAAGAATCCTACTGTATTGTCCTTAGGGGTGATCCAATTGCTACCCTGGAAGGGTGGAAGTTTTGAAATGGTCTTATAACTTTCAGATGCTATAACACATCTTATCAAAGCTCTATGTGCATAGTGACACGTGTGCTAAATTCTGGTTCAGTTTCTAGTAAAGGGGGTAGTGTGGGAACCACAGATGACCAGATGTATGTGACATCATTCTGTAATCCAGCACTGAAATAATGTTTTAATACTAGATGAGACAGAAGTCTCAGGGTGGTCTGTTCTTGAAACATGATAAAGAAGAAAGACCACTCACCCACTTCATCTTGCCTTGCTTTACTAAGTAACAAAGGAATAGGATTTCTTAGATCAGTCAGAAAAATATAGTTCTAGTGAGATTAGTTAAGTACTGTTTTTCTGTATCTGTGTGAATCTATCCATCTGTGTTATTTTTAATATTTCCTGTGACTCAAACTCTGGCGTTTGTTGTAAATTGTTATTTAGTATTTTCATGTTTTTATTGTGGCTGGTCTTTTAGAGAATGTTTTAAACTTTGAGAATACTTATATTTATTTGGTGACACTGTGGCCACTCCTGAAAGTCTTTCTGTATTGGTCAAATACTACAAATTTGTATTAGAAATAATTTTACGCAGTATAATTGGGTACTATTTTAAGAGTCTTAGTGGTAGCTGGCTTTGGAGTGTTCTGGTGGCAGAACATACCTTATAGTCTGGGCAGAGGAAGGCATAGCTGGTAAATCTGTACCAGCCATTCCCAGGTGAGTGAGTGTGTGTGTGTGTGTGTGTGTGTGTGTGTGTGTGTGTGTGTGTGTGTGTGTGTGTGTGTGTGAAAATCAAATCTCAAAAAGTGTGTGTGTCAGCTACTTGGAGCATGGACACAGAGCACTGGTTTCACAAAGAGGGTGGTGGAGGACTTGGTTTGGAACTCTCGGCTGTGGACTTAGCTCTACAGGTGTGTCAGTGGGGAGTCTCATTTGGGGGTCTGAAAACAGAGAGGAAAACCCATTCCCAGGACTGAGTGTGTTCTCTGTGTGCCCTTAAGGGAAATTGTGCTTCATACAAAGAGCTGCATTTGTAAATACTGTATGAATCTAGTTTTGTTCCAAGTGAACGTCCCTCTCCAGTGCAGTAGTGAGGATTAAGGCTCCTTGATTGCTGACCGAGAACATGAATATCACAATTCCTTTCCCATCCTTTCTGCCAGATGACAGTCCTTTTGAAACTTCTTCTATTAAATATTAGAGAATGGGCAAATTGTAAATCAGCACCCTAATTATAGTGAACATTCTCCAACAGGTTATTAATGTATAAGTAATGCCCACTGAAAATGGAGCATGGAATGAAAAACAAAAACTAACAGCCGCCATTACTTTACACTCACTAAGCAGCATTTCACTGTTTAGTGAGTGTAAAAAAACAAAAACAGAAAAAAATGTATGTGTGTGTATGTATGTGTATGAGTATGTTACTGTTTTTGTCAGCATGTGAGTGAATGTGTCAAAGAAAGCAGAAGAGACTGTGTGTCTGAGAGATCCAGAAAGAATGAGACCAATCTTGTGTGAGTGAAGGCATGTCTGAAAGCAGAGGAGACTGTGTGTGTGTGAGAGATCGAGAGAGAGTGAGATCAATCTTCTGTGAGTGAATGCATGCATGAAAGCAGAGGAGACTGTGTGTATGAGCTCGAGAGAGAGAGAGCGGTCTTGTGTCCATAGCTCTCAACTGTTCAAATTTTTACTGAATGTCCAGATTTTTGCCTCATATTTTTGTCTGCTCCTCATAAAATTTGTGCTTTTTCTGAAGGTTTGTGGAAAATCAGTGAGGAGTGAATTCAGTAAATAATGACAAGCATTTGAGTTTCAGGCTTTATATCTTTCATAAAATATATTGTAATGCAAGATCTTTTATTCTGGTAACTTTCTAAGTTTATAACAACAATATTTAAAATTTGTCCCTATATTTGGGGCTTTGTACCCTATTATTTTGGGCTTTGTCCAGACTTTTTGTGCTAAGAGGTTGAGAGTTATGCATATGTGAGGGAATGTGAGCATGAAACCAGAGGAGACTGCGTGTGCATATGTATGTGTGAAAGCAGAAGAGACTGTGTACAAGAAATAGAGAGAATGGCCTCTCTGAAAAATTGTGTTTTACTTATTTATCTTTTTAAGTACTATATTATTTTTTATATATTTTTGATGTAAAATGCTTCCTCCAACACCATTAACATATACTATAGAAAGTTTGAAACATTAGGTGGAGGAAGTATTTTATATCCAAAATATATATTAAAAATATAGTATGTAAAAAAATAAGTAAAATACAACAATTTTACAGACAGCCCATTTTCTAAGCACAATTCCCTCCAGAGTGTGTGTTAATGTGTAAGTAACACCCTTCCATGGATGTAGAGGCCCTCTGTTCATAACACCCCTGGGTTGGCTTTAATTACACATTAACACACACCCTGTCAGGCATTATTCCTTAATTGCTTCTCCCATATAACCTTACAAAAATTTCTACCCTGCAGTTCATTGGCTTTAATGGCTTAATTTAATACAGTCTGATATATATGAATTTTCATCAGATTTTCTGCAGGGTAATGCAATAGATAACATTTAAGACCGAATGTTTCATACACCACAACTTATAAACAAGATTGTTGTGCCAAGAATCTAGATGAATTTTGGCTACTAAGTCAAAATATCGGATTTTAGAGATGATTTGGTCCACCTTGGAGGTAAAGCAATTTCTATCAAAGGGTATCCTGGTGCTAATTGGAAACTTAGCAGTGCAAGTCCTAAAAGAAAAAAAAAAACATTAAGTGTGATTCAGAGGAAGTCTCTCATATACTGTATACCTCCTTCTTTCTTTATTGCTCTACCCTCCAACATTTCTCTTAGATGCTTTATCTATCCAAATAGTCAACACCTATGCTTAATTAACAGCCCAGCCAACATTCCTTACATCTCTTCATTCACCTCTTTTTTCCTAGAACTATGCCCTCATGGTATCACTAACACTTTCTGTGCATAAATTATGTAATAACTACTACAACTACTGACTACATCATAAACATCCCCATACACTTGTTATTATATCCTGAGGCCAAGAAATATGCATGGTTCATAAGTATATATCTATATATATATATATATATATATATATATATATATATATATATATATATATATATATATATATATTTATATGATCATTTCTGCTGCCAAATATATATATATATGATCATCTCTGCTGCCAACATCTGAATATTTGTTTAGCACCTATAACTTCTTACTATCCACTGAGATCCCTTAATAGACTGTATAGATATCCTAAAGCCAGGTCATTCAGCATGTATTATATGTATATATGTTTGACTTCCTCTAACTCAATTTCTTTTTTCTTTCATAGTAAAATATATTGTTTATATGGCTCTATGGATAAGAAAGAAATTATGTATTTAATGTCTTCTTATGTAATTGCAATAAATTCCTGTCTATATTCTGTATGTACTGTTGGAGCTTTTCTCCCCACACCTCTGCTGAAAGCAGATTCTTCTGACCCACACTAGCCATCCTGGTAAACAAATGTCAAATAAATAACACTGACCTGGAAAAGTCACTTCAACACATTAAAAGTGTTTCTTGTTAGACTTTGTATTGACATATTAAAACAGAACAATATAAAGCACCAAATGAAATATTGAGTCAATCATCAAACAATTGCATGCCAACAGCATAAGACAATGTTCTGACAGGTGTTATACATCTTTCTGCTAAACTCTGTTCAGATTTAAAATTATATAACTTGTTTATATAATAAAGCACATGCTTTGAAATGTCTTCAGGAATGTCTTTCCAGAGATGGAAGGGAAGGGCAGAAGTAGTGGTTATTGATGTCCAAATCAAAATATGAGAATGCTTATGATGGTCTACACATTGTCCATTAGTCCAAGAATCCAAAACGTGGTGTTAAATAACAGTGATATGGTTTGTCATCTAGCCAGTGAGGTTGCTTCATGCACTTCCCTCAAACTACTTGAACTTTAGGCAGTTCTATAATAAGTGCTTATCACCTTCGATGAGGGATTGGCAACTCCAGTGTATCTTATTACCCGACCCACCCATGGAAACAAAGTCTGCAGGTGTACAATAACAAAACTGAATCTTCTTGAAAGCAGGTACATACCAGACTAGGAGGGAATTTAATACCCCAATATATTAATATATAAATTCCCATCTGTGTCTGTCTAAATCAAAGGAAAGGAGCTCAGATATATTAAAGCGTGGTACGATAGTGCTATAGAGTGAAAGGGGGAGCCTACTAAATAGTAACTTTAATTTAATACTAAGAGGCAACAAGTCTAGAATGGACTTTACTTACTTAAACTAAGGCTTTGAAGTACTGACGTGTATTTATCTTTCCTCATTCTGTCTTTGTACTTCATTTACATGAAGAGTGAGAAGTTGAGTGTAGATAGCCAAGCAAACCAAAATATAGTACCAAAAAGAAGTCCCACAGCAGGTGCTCATGTTGGATCCTATGCAGGAGATGGATAAATATTTTTGTCGCTCTCTCCTGCACCACTTGAAAGAACATCCAGAATCAGCAATTTCAGAAACCATGACCACTGCACTGGTTGTTGTCAAGAGGAACATAGTAACAAGAGTAATGTTGAAGCATGTTATGGAAATCACATAACGCACATTGATGAGCTCCATGACAACATAAAGTAACTCAGATGAAACAGAGTACAACCCTAAGGGCCACAAAACAAAATTCAAGAAGGCACCATTTGTAGAGGTCTCAAACCTTCTGACACATCTGAAAAACTCTTTGCAGTCTATGGTGTGTGCGTATGTTGGGGGGAGTGGCAGGTTGCAAGCCTCTAATTGCAGCCTAGGGTTGGCATGTATTGCAGTATATATGCCAGTCTGAGACTTTAAACCAAAACTGCCTCAACAGCATAACTATTGTATTACTAAACATGAAATAATATGATATAAGTCAACAACACCGGTTATTCATTGTGAAATAAATTTTACTGAAATATACCTAGGGAATTCATATCACAAAATATTACTGTGATCTACAGAGAAAATATTGAACAATATCCTGTAGAAAGGCTACATGTAATACTGTCAGGTAGGTAGTATGCATATGGATAGTACTGTTTATTTGTACGGTGGGTCAAAACATAACAGATAGCACACAAAATGATTTAAATCTCCTGGAGAGTTGTAAAACAGCTAAGCAGGAATTGACTACAGTGGTATCTACAGTAGGAATACAAAGGCCACTTACTGGTGGAAGGATGTTTACATATGTGCTCTCTTTTCCTCGTTTTTGGGTATTAACCTCAGCAACTTGCTGACAGGGGCATGGGGAGCACAGGAAGAATGGTAATAATGAATGGAATAACACAGTGCATAGGTAGTGGAAGCAGCAGTAATCCACAGTGAGGAGGTCTATGTTCCTTTTTAGGCAACTGACTTATGCTGCTATGAAAAGACCATAGTCTGCAACAGTGGGTGGGTATGGTTTATAGTGGGCAGTGTGGTATAGGAAAGCCACGTCTAGTAACTAATACAGACAGTGGGTGTGTATGCAGCACACACTTTAGCATTCCATGTAAAGCACTGGTTAATCCAGACAAATTATGTATTTATTGATACTTGTTTACTGGGAAAGTTTGACTGGGCACAGGTAGCCTATTTCAGTACAGGCCCAGGGAGAAACGCTCCAAGGTACCATATTTAATGCAATCAATATTTACAATAAAAAATTTCATAATGCAGTTTCAGTAAATATGTAGACAAATCATCTGCATAATAAAATTTGTATTGATATTTACAAACATTAAATTTACAAGCCTTGTACTGAGACTTTATAGACAGAAGAGTGGTGTATAAGATATGTAGGTGTAATTTAAGAAATAAAATAGAGTGAGGTATTAGAGGAGATAAGTAAGCTTGAATATTAACAGAGAAGTAGTGATGGAATAGTAATATGGCTGGACCAATTAGAAGTAGATATAGTAGTTTAAGAAGTATAAAAACATAGGGCAATAGAAGGGGATAAGCAGGTAAAGTGATTTAGTGCCTTAAAGGGAAGTATAAGAAAGGTGATAAAAGGTATTATCCATCTGTGACCCAGATGAGGAGCAGGGACAAAGCCAGGAGGCAGAGAGGAAGTATCTTAGTAATGGTTTGAAAAGATGATGGTGTGTAATAGACCTAAGTGATATAGGAATTTTATTCCAAGTTCTAACTGTAATACTGGAATAGAGACTGGCCCCAGTAGTCCTTTGAGATTTGTAGATGTTAAGCACTTGTTTTTTATTTGACCAAAGGGAATGGTTTGAAATATTGTATTGGAGTAGGGGTCCAATTGCTGGGCAGGTGAATGGGTTATAGATGATTTTAAGGGTTAAGGTGATCTGAGTACAACATAGGTGGTGAGGAAGCTCAGGCTAGTTAAGTGCTAAACAGTGGTGGATCCAGCAAGGTTTGTTGCAAGTAAATCTTGCAAATTTGTTATAGCACTGTTCAGGATTAGAAGCAAGTGAGGCTTGTAGGCTGGTCATGATATGGGATCCATATAGGAGAGAGGGTAAGTGGTAGCTAGAGTTAACTTGGCATAGTCTGTAAGGAATTGCTTTTCTCTGTGTAAGGTGCTTAGTTTTTGATGGGTTTTCTTGATGCTATTGTGAATATGTAAATCAAATTTAAAATTGTAAAATTCTTATCAATTGTCATGCCAAGTAATTTTGTATATGGAATAACTTCAATCATGGTATTATTTAAGGAAGACATTTTAAAGTTGTTTTTTTTCATGGACATGAGATTTTGGGAAAAAGAGAAGTAATTTAGTTCTTTGAGGATTTAATAGCAGGTGATTATCCTATAGCCAACTTTCAACAGAGTTAAAGCCTTCTTGAGTAATTCTCTGAAGATGCATTAGGTTGTCGGAAATGCATATTCGGGTAAAATCATCAGCGTATTATCTGAGGGAAGCTTGTTGAGAGAATACATATAAATTGTTAGCAAACGTATTAAACAGTACATGGGCAAGTATGGAGCCTTGTGACATGCCAGTGTTGACAGGAAGGAAGGGAGAAAAACTGGAGAAACTTTTATCAGACTGGTATCTGTTGGTTAAGTAGTTGTTAAACCACAGGAGTGTGGGTTCTGATAGCCTGAGGGCAGACAGTGGCAGAGGAGATTTCCATGAGAGGCTAGATCAAAAACTTTAGAGAGATCAAGGTAAACAGAAAAAGAAACAAGTTTGTGCTCCTCTTTGACTTTGTTAATAGTATCTGTAAAAGTTAATGAGGCAGTGGTAGTGATATGGGCAGCTCTATAACCATATTGTGTGGGGATCAGGAGCTCTTCCTGAAGAATATGTTGTATAAGTTGCTTCTGAATGCACTGTTTCAGAATTTTTTACAAAGAGGATAACATGGCAATAGATCTGATATTGGTAATATCAGATGGTGTTCCTTCTTTATGAAGGGGATTATAAAGACTTTTTCTATAGTGAAGGAATGTATGATTCTTTGATAGATCTGTTAATTAAAAGAGACACAGGAAAGGCTATGGAACTGGTAGCCAGCTTGAGGCATTCTGCTGGAAGATTATCTACTTAAGTAGAACAAGATTTCAGTTTAATAAATAGCAATTTGGTGTAAGATGTTGGGATGGGTTTTAGAATGAAATAGAGAGTGTTTGCTTTCTGAGGAGAGGGCATGTCAAGATTGTTAGGAAGAAAATCTTTAGAAAGGGCTTTAATGCTTTCTATAAAATGTGTGCTAAACTGAATTCAGGAGGGGTGTTATATGGGGCAGGATAAGGATGCTCCAGGGTGGATTACATTGTTAATTGAAGACTAGAATTTTTAAGGATTAGAAGATTGATTCAGTAAGGGATTACTGAAGTAGATCTTCTTGTCAGTGTCATTTAGTCTTGTTACGTAATTCTTTGAAGTGATGCAGATTTTGGGAAGAACTATATTTTAACTATTATTCCCAAGCCCTATCTCTATCACACATTAAGTGCCTGCTTTGCGTAGATAACCAAAGAGTATGGTTATATATTTTTTCGTTCTAATTGAAGTCTGTCTGTTGAGGGTTTTCAGGAAAAGTGATTTAAATTTGTGTACAGCTTGGTCGAGTAGAATATTTTTCAGGATAGAGCTTAGAATTTTGTTAAATGTATTAGGGTTAAAATTAGTATGGTTACGGGAAGTTCTAAGTAAGTGTTGTTTGACATGATGGGTACTGATTTTGTTTGTATATACAATGAGGTGATCACTGAGGGAATCAAAGAGGGTGGCACTAGAGACATACTTAGTGGAATCAGACACCACTATCCAGTCGAGAACTGAGACACTGTTTTTGGGATAGTTATACTGTGTGTGTGGGGGGGGGGTGTAAATCAGTTCAGCAATCAAAATAAGTCTAGGCTAATTGATAGATATTTTGTAGAGATAATCTGCCAATCAAAATTAACATCACCTAGGATTGTCTTTTCATTCAAAATTGTATGCGAGATCCAGTTTAGGATGATTTCTTTGGATGTAGCATTATTATCTGGGTGAAAATAGAGGAACTACAATACATAGTTAGTTATGGTTATTTAGTTTAAGATGGGAAATGAGGAGTTCAGCATTATGGAATTTGCAAATTGGTTTATTTTAGGCAATGATTTCAAGATAGACAGGGTATAGTAAAGCTACTCCACCACCATTTTTTAAGTTCTACAGTCCTGGTGATATTATAACTAGAGAGTGATATTTCAGAGTCGGGTATGTGTGGTTTTAGCCATGTGTCATTTATGGCAAGAATAGCTGGTGTATTGTGGGAGATGGAAGCATGGAGCTCTGAAATGTTATTATAGATGCTATAAGTATTTAAGGGAATGAAATTAAGCTGTTTGGGTGAGTTTGAGATTAGTGGATTGGGTTTTTGATAGTTTTGATGATAGTGATGTGGCCCCTGTTTTCGAAGAAGATGGATGGACTGTGATAGCGGGAGAGTTGGCTTGGGATAAGTTTTGGAGGCTACTGGGGAGTCAGGACGGGAGGAAGGGACAAGGTTGGGAGGAATATCCCCGAAGGTTGGTAAAAGAGAGAGAGGATATGTTTGGTAAGCTTGTTTTGGTTTAACTGTTGTGGTTAATTTTATTTAGGTGTGGTAGATGTGAGGGTTTAGTAATTTGAATTTGAAGTAAAGATTGGGTGAGTCTTTCAATATACCGGAAATAATTAATGGTAAAGTGGGGAGACTTAGTGGGAAAATGTGTACAAAACTGAATAATGTATGGTAAGTTGTAAAGTGATAAACAGAAAGAATAAGGATGCAGTAATATTTAAGAGAAGCATGGTATGTAGATTTATAGAGAGATATGTCACAGATAGAGAGAGAGAAGAGCTTGAACACTGGGGTATGAATATAGGAGGGGTAGGGGTAGGAGTAGATAGCTGACTGAGGTGTGTTAAGTTCTAATCACTGTGGTTAGTTAGTAAATATAAGAGAGAGAAAAGAAAATTAAAGTGCTTAAATGCAGACTGATGGTTTAGGAATTGTATGTATATTCCTTTGCACAGGGTATAGCTATATTCATGTGTATGCCTTTTAGAGGGGCGGGAAGTAGTTGGAGGGTGAGAAGGGAGTATAGCAGGAAACAGCTCCCACACCAACAGAAGGAGTCTTTATCAGTAATGCTGTCAGTGGATCCATTTTATATAATAGGAACATTAGTCTAACACATGCTTTGGAAGCACAAGAGATATGCTACTCCAGAGTCCAGTTACAGTAGAGCTATTTAGAGGGAGTAAAGTACTACAAAACAGTATGAATCTAAAGGTGAATTTTCTGCAGATGTTTAGAGTTTCACAGCAGAGTGCGGGAAAGTTTGCAGAGGGGACTGGGACAAAGTAAATCTGGCTGAGACAGCAGCAGCAAGAGTATAACCAATTAAGTAAAGGAGAAAAGGGCCAGCCAGTAATATAATAAATATTGTTTAAGGATGTAAGCATGGATTCTGTGGTAGGACACTGCCCTTTCATCATACCTCTCAACTGTCCTGATTTTTGCCTCATATTTTTGGTCTGTTCCTCATAAAACTTATGGTTTTCATGCAAATCACTGATGATTGAAGCCACTTAATAATGGAATGCATCAGAATTTCAAATTTCAGACTTCATATCTTTTATAAAATACATGCTAACACAAATCATTTTAGCAACTTTCTCAATTCATAAGAGCAACATTTAAAATATGTCTCTGTTTTTGGGCCTTTGTCCACCTATTATTTTAGGCTTTGTTCAAATTTCTTGCACTAAGAGGTTGATAGGTGTAGCACTCGCTACTGTTATAAGACAGCAGACAATAACAATAGCAATCCACTATAAGACTTAAGTGGCTAATACAGTGGCTCTAAACAATATCACAATGGTACATCCAAGTTCCCTACTGAAATGTACCAGTGTGACTGAGATAAGAACTCTGGATTTGCGAGTAGTAGTCAAGCTTCTTTTGTTTGTGTCTTTTATTAGCAAAAAGAATTGTGTTTCAGAGAAAGAGAGTCTTAAATTTTAGCTGGAAGAGACACAAAAGATGGAAATATTACACATGGAGAACATGGGATAAGCACACTTAGAACTCAGAATTTCAGGACAAACAGAATCTTACAACTACCATTTTTTCTAATCTATACATAAGCTTTTGCATTCTGCTCCTTAGCAGTGACTTTATTATGACATTCTTATTTATTTAGTGATTTATTTTTTATTGACGTTTGATTACCAGGGAAGTCCAACTGGGAGCAAGGTCATTTTCAGCGGAGGCCCGGGGAGAAAGCAACAAATTATTTCAAAACATTTTAAGAACATTAGTTTTACAATCTTCAAAAATAAAATAAAAAATTCTTCAGTTTAAATAATTATAACAAATTAGCCATAATATGGTTAAGAATCAATACAAGTTATATGACAATCATTTAATATTTAACGAAATTTTAGACAGTTTACAGATAAATTAACGGTAAGTTAGTCTGATATAACCAGGAATTGCATTATGAAGTGAGAGAAAAACAGGCTTATGGTATATTTAGAGAGAAAGTCAGGGAAGAGTATTTGATAGAAGTAAGGAAAGGGAGAGTAAGGAGGTATAAAGAATGAAAATGTACTTTTTCACATTTAGGGATATAGATTATCTTAGTTTTGATCAAGAACAGTGCCAGATTTAAGTTAGGACGTCTTTCAGAGTGGTTTTGAAAGATGGAAGGGAGGGTCCTGACCTAATGGATACAAGTTAGGGGTTCGAGGCCTTAGCAACCTTGTACAAGTACAGACAATGCCCAGCAGATTTGATAGGTTTGTACACAGACAGGAGTTTTTGATCACTGGATCGCATTGACTGATTGAGAACATAGTTGTGTAGAATGTTTTTTAATGATGAACAGACAGATTGATGCTGCATAATTTTATAGGTGTAAGAAGCTTAGTATATGTTAGTTGATGAGGCATTTCTAACCAATTTAGGCTTTTTAGTGTTATACAGAGGTGGGTTCTGAAAGCAGTGTTTGCTGCAAATTTAGTAACTTTGTTATAGCATTGCTCAAGTTTTAATTTTTGTGAAGCCTGGAGGTCACTGGGATGGGAGCACCATAAAGAAGTCTGGGGAGATAAGTAATGACAAGTGTAGTTTAGTTGTGTCAGTGAGAAAGTTTTTGGCTCTGTAAAGCATCCCTAGTTTTTGATGAGTTTTTCTTATGTAATTTTGTATATGTATGTCAAATGTAAGATTATCATCCAGTATCAGCTCTAATAGTTTGCTATGAGAAGTGACTTCAGTGGTTGCATTTTAAAGATATGACATTATTTTTATTTGATTTTTTTCATATGAGAGAGGGATTTGGGAAAAAAGTAGTACTTTGTTATTTTTTGAGTTGAGCATGAGTTGTGATGTTTCAGTGGCTGTTAAGTTTCCTGAGTAATTTTTTTGGAGGTGTACCATGTTGTCAGATGTGCAAATGAGAGTGGAATCATCTGTGTATTGTATTAAGGTGGCCTGTTATGTGTATGTATAAAAATGTTAAAGAGGAGATGACCAAGAATAGAGCATTGTGTTACACCAGTGGTGACTGGGAGATAAGAAGAGAGCATGGAGTGCTATTTTATTGACTGATCCCTATTGGACAGGTAGCTTTTGAACCACATAAGGGTGGGCTGAGATAGACCTAGTAAGGATATGTGAAGTAGAAGTTTGCTGTGACAAAGTGTGTTGGAGGCTTTAGACAAGTCTAGAAATAAGGAACAGACCAGTTTGCCATTATCGCTAACTTTATCGACAGTACAAGTTAAAAGGGCAGTGCTAGTACTATGGGAAGAATGGAAGTCATGTTTTGTAGGGGATAGGAGTTCTTCCTCCAGGAGATAGTCTAGCAATTGTTTATGGATACATTTCATCATAAGGATTTGACTATTATATACAAAGTATGCAGTCTGTTAGGCTCACTACTTGCATTAGTCAATAGTAGTAGCACCCAATCAAGTTTGTACAGTGATATAGCATGACTATGCAGTTCATAACTCAAGCATTCTGATACAAACAAGTATTAATTTAGTGATCTAGTAACATTATAGGACTACTGCTTCCAAGCTGCTTCCTAATATATCACAGTAAAAAACATTCTTATATAAACAGATACTGTCTCAGTAAACTTATATAGTGCATAATAAAGCATTCTGATGCAAACAAATATTAATTAAGTAATACAGTAGCATTCCAGGAGTACTATTTCAAAGCTATAGCCTAATATAGCACCATAAAAACATTCTCATATAAACAGATATCATCTCAATAAATGTATATAGTGCATGACTATTACACAACAAGCTAAACACTGTGCAACAAAAAATGTAAAGCATTCTGAAGAAAACAAAGGATTTTATTCAAACCCTATTGTGTGAAATAACTGATCTTAGCTATAGAGGTGAGCATGCAGTGTCCAGTAACAATGTGAAAGGAGCAAAGGAAAGACAAAATACTGGACAGAGGGGCTACTATGATTTGTTTAAATATACACTAAATTGCAGCATTAACAGATCTATATTTGGGAAGACGAGAAGTCTGAGTCCTTAAGACAAATTACTTAAAGACTAGGAGATGTACACAAACTACTGTCTCTGTATTTCACACCTTCCAGGACAGTGAAAGGTAATCAGTGTGCTTATATGCACACTTTTTAGAGCTTTCTCAGTGTAAGAAATCATCGGACCATACCTCTCAACTGTCCAGATTTTCACAGAATGTCCATATTTTTGCCTAATATTTTTGGTTTGTTCTGCATAAAAATTGTGGTTTTCTGGCAAATCACGGAGGATTAAAGTCACTGAATAATGACATATATTTGAGTTTCAGACTTCACATACTTTGAAAAATGTAAGCTAACATAAGCCCTATTATTCTAGCAACTTTCTAAGCTAAAAAGATCAATATTTAAAATCTGTCCCTATTTTAGGCCTTTCTCCGCACATTATTATAAGCTTTGTCAGGATTTCTTGCCCAAAGAGGTTGAGAGGTATATTCACTTGCATCTTAGCTGTTATGCTGTCAGTGGAACAATTTTATGTAATGGGAACATTAATATAACAAATGATTTGAAAGGACAAGAAATATGCTACTCCAGAATGCAGTTACAGTAGAGCTGTTTAGGGAGTGGAGTACTACAAAACACTATGCATCTACAAGAGAGTTTTCCTTAGACAAGTACAGTTTCACAGCAGAGTACAGGAAAGTTTGCAGACAGGAGTGGAACAAACTTGGCTGAGAGTGCAACAGCAGCAGCAAGAGTGTAACCAGTTACCTGAAGGAGAAAAAGGCCAGCCAGTAATATAATAAATATTGTTTAAGGTTGTAAGCCGGGCGGCTGCGGTGGTGCAGCAGTTAGTGCTGCTGCCTCACAGCAAGATGTTCTCCAGTTCTATCCTCGGCTGGGGTGCCTTGTGTGCGGAGTCTGCATGTTCTCCCTGTGGTCGTGTGGGTTTCCTCTGGGTATTCCGGTTTCATCCCAAAGACATGCTGTAAGTGGAATGGACACTCTAAATTGGCCCTAGGCAAGTGCATGCATGTGTGTGCTTTCTGTGGAAGGTTGGGCGCAGGGACTGGCAACTCGCACCGTAAAACTCCACTGCCATTCATGAGCGGACAGGTGATCCGCTGTGGCAACCCCTACCTGGGAAAAGCTGAAAGAAGAAGAAGAAGTTTAAGGAGGCAAGCATGGATTCTGTTGTAGGACACTATGGTCTCTGTATTATAAGACAACAGACAATAACAACTAGAACAGCAATCCACTATAAGCCTTAAATGTATAATACAGTGGCCCTAAACAATATCATAATGGCATACTCCAAGTTCCCTGCTGAAATGTACCTGTGTGACTAAGCTAAGGACTCAGGATGTGTATAGTAGTCAATCTTGTTTTGCTTTTGTTAGCAGAAAGGATGGTGTTTCAGAGAGAGAGTTTTGAATTTTAGCTATGTGACTGAGCTAAGAACTCACTATATGTGATCAGTGTAAAGCTTCTCTTGTTTTTGCCTTTTGTTAGCTGAAAAGATAGTGTTTCAGAGAGAGAGTCTTGAATTTTAGATTAATTATAGAAGTGAGCACTTTGTCCTGTAACAGTGTGAAAGGAACAAAGAGAAGATGGAATATGATGCAATATGTACCTTACAAATGTTTGGGTGCATGCAGAAATACAGTTCATCCCCATGCAAATCCACTGGACCACTATGGGATCATGGTTTGTGCTACTTGCTTGTAACAGATTTAGCACCTTTTTTGCCCATGGCTAATGCATGGGTGCAGCATCCATGCATGTGTTACAGCATGTGTATGTGCCTACGTATTGATGAGAGATGCATACTCACATGCAAACATACATATTGCAGTGAAAGAGAAGGAGCACCTTGAGAAGTTCTCCCATGGAGAGACAGGTATTCTACTGAAGGCTGTCTATGAACACAGAAAACTGATACTTAATAATAATAAGACCAATCAGACCTCCCATGAATGTGTGGCATGAGCTGATGACATACATTAATGCAGTTGTCCATAATGGATCAGCCTGACAGGCCCAATGCACACATTGTATAGCTATGCCACAAGAGGGGAAGGCTATTGGTGGGGGGGGGGGTAGGTGAACAGCCTACACACACACACACACACACACACAGGAGTCCCTGGCATCCCTGTCTGAGGAGTCAGAAAAGACTCTGACACCTGATATTGGACTGGATTTTGTAGATGTAATGGGAGCATCATCCTAAATCTTTTTCTGTAATGTGCTATTTTAGTATTTCCTTATGTTTATTTTTTTAATTTATTTTGTATTTGCTAACTTGATAAGCACACTGATCCAAAGACATTTTTCAGGAATGGCCCAGTCCAAATAGGAAATACAAACATCTAGAATAACAAGCAGAAGTAAATAGCTACTAGTGAAAAACAGGTTTATAGGTGAATACAAGGCTAACTGCCCTAAAGGGCCATTTTAAGCCTAGCTAATAACCTGAGGTCAAAAATCAAACCCTGTACTTTGTGTTTATGAGGTGAAAATCGTAATCGTTATACCAAATCCACCTATCCACCCCCCCCCCAGCGAAAATGAGCAACAGATATGCAGAATTCTTATTAAAGTAACACAATTGTTAACATAACAAAACAGAAATAAAATCATTATTGCAAAACTCAGTTACAACCATTTGATTAAGTACACAGTTTAAGCGCTGAATGAAACTACAAAAGATGTTGCAGGGAAAGATGAAACAGAATATGAAAGACACAAGATATACAATTGTAGATGAAAAGGTGAGCAGCACATAGCAGCGGCATAAAGAAGTAATGAAAAGATTAAAGTACCATGAAGGGAAGATATAGCACAATAAATGGCAGTATGTTAGTAACGGTTTGTTGAAGCAGGGCACTGCTATGAGCTTACAGATGTTGAACTTTGCCATATCTGTCCTAGAGGCAAATCTGGATTGCAGGTATGAAGGCATACCATAAAATGTACTTCTGCTTACATTTTCTGCATGCTTTGTTACTTTACCATCGTTGCAGTACTGTGAAGTGCGATTGTCGCAGACTAGCAGTTCGACACACGGATGCTCATGACTGCTTTCATAGGCATTGCAGTGATAGGGTCCTTGGTCCTCCACCATCAACCAGGTATATCTCATACCAATGCTGCATTGGAGCCTAACAATTATGGCAGCAGAAAAGTGGTAGACTTTGTGGGCATAATGTCACTGTCAAAGGTACTATGGAGGACATGTTCCCACCTCATCCAATGACACAGCTCTGTTGCCATAAGACCTGCCCAGCAATCTTCAGCACACAAGGAAGAACATCCCTACAGTGGTATCACCCCACCCCCTTTCCATGCATCAGCTGTTAGCATGGGCATAACCACTGAGAATGGGGATATCATTTGTGAGTGGTGGCTTGGTGTCCATCAGTGCTATTGCTCATGTTACCTTCCTCACCTGGGTATCACAGAGATCATTACATAATGGATGTGTAAGGCAGTCATCCAAGCACAGACAGATGTGATGCCACCACTGCCATGGCTGAGCTGATAGGTGTACTGTGAGGACTGCATAATGACACATATGAGAAGTGCAGTGGCTAGATCAGTAATAGCACATTGACCCCACTGCTCTGATGGCATAGAGAGATAATGCCCTGACTACATCCCAAGTTACTTGGGTTTGATTGGTTTGGATGGGTGATGAAGCAATGGAGAGGGATGGTTGTCAACATCCTGGAAAGAAAGGGCAGTCTTACAGGCATTCCCTGCTTGACAATCCTTAGTGGAAGCTGGGGACTTGAGAAGGGGATTTGGTCTAAAGATGGGAATTGTGGAGAAGTTTGACTGAGCTGCTGCAGAGGCAGGGCAACAAATTTATAGGTCCTCATTGCACACCAACCCCCTCAGACATACTGAAGCCTGCATTGCATGATGGAACTAGGGTATGTCATAATTAAAAGAAATCCCCTGGCAGAAGCAACAGAGGGCAGGATCTCCCAGAGCACCCATATGGTCTCTGCAGGACCCAGTCCTGAATCAGAGACAATCCATTGGTAGAAAGAAGAGGTTGGCAAACCTGGTGGTGGACAAGGGCACTGAGGTAACATGCCATACATAATCAATCTTGGGAACCAAAAACAAAAATAGTGGTATTTTGAGAGGTACATGGTTACCTTCATAGACTCCATGGGCCTTTCTGCCATCACACAGTGGGTCTGACAATTCCTGTGGCTTTTGCTCATCTACAAAATGTATGGATATTGTGGAAAAAACTTAAACATTTCTCATGTAAGTCCAGTCCAAATCAGACTCATTCTACTTTTGCCATTGATCTCTTAGTCAGCAAATCCAACATTTGCTAAAGCCACACTTTGCTTGTTATTAAATAACTACATGCCATGCCCTTTGGATGAACCATCAATACCCTCCCAGTACTAATATTAGACCACTACGTTTTCATCCACACCTATAAAATAAATGGCTGAATACCATTCAGTCTCGTGGATGCCCAATGGCTGATATATTATACATGAAATTCCTCAGTGCATCACTAATAACTTATGAGCCACAAGGACTTATCCCTGGCCTTTGCAACTCTGTCTCCATCATTCCTATATGCAAATTTAAACTTTACCTCTAGACATTTTTAAACATGTCTTAAAGGTTTTGTGTTCAGGAATGTATCTTAAAGCATGGGGTAGTTTGTTCAAGAGTTTTCCTACATACATGCAGTAATGAGAATCTCCATATTTATTTCTTGTTTTGTGATTCCTGCTGTGTAGTAAATGTTCTAAATGCAATGTTTGCAATGTGCTAGTCTAGAGTATTAGCCAAAGTTATATGCTTGGGGGTATATAGGAGTTTATTTACCAAATTCAATTGGCATTAACCAGTTTCTGGCCAAACTATCAACTATTTAAAGTTAGGATGTGCAGTGGGGTGCTATACAGTGGAGTCCTGCAGCAAATTTAGTAATACTATTTTAAATTAATTCAAGTTACGGAGAAGTAGAAATTATAGGTTACTTAGAATATGCTTAGAATGCAGAACTGAAGGGAGTAAGCAGATTTTAGACTAAAATAATCAAAAAGCTATTCTCCTGTACTGAGGGCATGTGGGGCCATGTCAAATATACATGTGTCAAATCATGTCCGATATTGATGATGAAACTCAGAAATTTAGTTGAGATTACTTACCCATTTGGCAACCTGTCCAAAGAGGGTAATATAAACTAGTCCTTTGATGGGGTAGAAGGAATGGGATTGCCTTTGGATAGGGATTGTAAAATAGCAGAGGGGGGTTGATTTTTCTTGACAAAAGTTTCTGTCTTAATAGTACTAAGGAGAGATTAAAATTCAAAACACCAAGATACTAGGAACAATGCCACGAATTGGTTGACAAGACTTCACAATTTATAGAGCACTTTCGTCAGTGAGTACACATAGAACTTTTTAGATTCTGACGAAGTCTATGTGCACTCACTGATGAAAGTGCTCAATAAATTGTGAAGTCTTGTCAACCAAGTGTCTCTTTCATAGCGTTGCTACTAAGGAGAGATTGCATTATTTAGTTTATGACAACAGTGAATAAAAGATGGATCTTAGTTTGGTATAGACCATGGTGATTATATTACATACAGGAAATAGTGCGGAGACATTGGTCTATTGGACATTGATTGTTTCTTCGCAGTGTTATATCATAACTTTCATGAAGAAAGCAAAAGAAGAGTGGCCTAAGTACCCATCCATGTGGGGCACCAACAGTAATTGGCAGCAGCTGACAGAAGTCACAATTCCATCTTACCATTTGGTGTCTTTTTTCTAGGTATCTTTTGAACAATATGCTCACTATTTTCACTTTTTTGCCAATGATTATCATGACCATCAAGGCTTCTTCCTATACTCCCCATTGATTCATTTTCCTTCAATGGTGAGCTCTGTATAACATATGTATTCCCTTGGGATGGGGACAAAAGTAGCCATGCCATGTCATACTCTGCACTGAATTGTGTGTGTGTGTGGGGGGGGGGGGGTAGGAGGGTTCTATTTAATTTTACTGTTTCTGTTTTTTGCACATGACCACTTCAGGTGAAAGGGGTTGGCATGCAAAGAGTAACTGGGAGGATATGCGTTTTAGTTCAGCAAGCAACTTCATTGATCCTCATTATCGACCAGGGCTTCAGAACAGAGGCTAGACATTCCCAAATCCTTCCTCAAGAAAAAGGGGGCAGGGTCTGTCTCATCATTCTCATCCCCTATGCAGTTAAGGCTGCCAAGTAATCCCAGGACATCTGTATTATCATCGGGAGCTTATCACTATGCATCACTGAGGTGCTAACTCTTTGGACTCTTTAGTCATGGCTATGATATTTACAAGGAGCAATGGCTCTTTTGGCTCTCTCAAAAACTGTGACTTTCAATTCATTTGAAAACTAAAGCTTGAACATCTCACCTGTAAAATCAGAAATGGTTATTAAGAAATTGAATTACTGACTGTGACTTGAAGACTTTGTTTTGAGATATATATTTGAAACAGAACTATGCATTAAACACTTATTTTCAGCTGTTTCACTACTGTAAAAAATATATCAATGATTTCTTACTATTTATGACATTTCCCTACCTTAGGCTTCATTAAACTGAGGCTTACTCTTGAAAGCCCTCATAATGAATGTGTTTAACAGATGGTCACTCACTGCATTGTAAATAATCCCAGAACCCACAGTGGCTCTATTTGAGACAACATTAAACTAATCATCTTCATACTTAGGGGTGGAAGACAGCTGTGGGTGTTCACAACATTATGACACCAATAACATTTCCCTTGCTGGGGAAATAGAGCTCAACCACTACTCTTTTTATGAAAATGCCATAGAAAAAAAAATTTTGAAGCAAATTCTCCATTTTTATTAAAACAGAGGAAGAGTGTGTTTTCCTCTCTGACCTGAGTGATTGTAAACTCTTTCCAATTCTGAAAGAAAAGCCACATATTTCAGCAAACTGAAGGTGCTGCACTTAGCTCAGGCTCTTTTCATAGGTTCATAGGTTCACAGGTTGGTACTAGGCTATTGGCCCTAGGACCTATACATGCCTAGCCAAAAACGTACCCTGGCTTTCGCCATCCAAGAAAATTATTTTCCTGTGCCCCTGTCAAGCAGAACCACAGAAGTGATCCCCGGGGTGAATTTCCTATTACCCATCCAATCATCAAGATTTTTCTTGAAGAGTGCTAATGAGGAGCTCTCTTTGACATAGATAGGTAGTCTGTTCCAGAGTATGGGAAGTCTCTGGGACAGGAATGTATCCCTCCAGCATGTTCTGTTTATTGTGGTTACAAGGTTTAGGTCCCTAGAGCGTGTAGCTCGGAGGGATTGGGATTTTTTTAAGTGAAGCATGTCCAACAGCTCTGGGTTTGACATAGCTTTATATGTTAGGCAGAGATCGCCTCTGAGTAGGCGATATGCGTTGGGGTAAAGCTGGAGTTTTTTGAGACGGTCTGCGTAAGGCATCTGTTTGAGGCCAGTAATCCTCTTTGTGAGGTATTTTTGCGGCCTTTCCAGTTGTTGTAGATGTCTGGTGAGGTACATACCAAAAGGAGTGTTGTATTCTATAATGGTTCTAATGAGTGATGAGTAGAGGGGAACAATGACTTCTTTTTTTCCTGGATGAGAAACCTTTTGTGATGAGGTGTGCCACGTAGAAGGATTTCCTGACTACTTTAATGATGTGATTATCAAAGGAGAGACTACTGTCCACCTGTGTCCCATGGTCTCTTATCACACTTTCGGTGTTAAGTAGACTACCGCCTATGTGGTAGTTCATGTGTACAGAATTTTTACCAAAGGGAATGACAATGCACTTTTTGGCACTGAGCTTGAGACCATGTCTTTGACACCAGGCATCTGTCTCAATGAGGCCCTTTTGTAGGATGCCCACATCATTAGGAGTTTCAATTATGGCTCCTAGTTTGCAGTCATCTGTGAATTTAGTTAGCCAAAGACCTTCTGTGTTAGCCTGTACTTCAGAGAAGTAGATACCAAACAGGAGAGGACACAGGACTGAACCCTGTGGTACTCCACTTGTCACTGGTCTGAAGTCTGATTTGGAGTCTGCTACTTTCACAGTGTGGGTTCTTTCAGTAAGCCAGTTGGCAGCCCATCTTGTGACATAGGGATTTATACCTAGTGTAGTGAGTTTATCTATAATTCCAGAGTGGGGGATGGTGTCGAACGCCTTGGCGACATCTAGATAGGCTGTGTGAACCACCTTACCCTCATCCATGGCCTTGGTGACTACTTCAAAGAAGTCTGTTAGGTATAGAAGACATGAACTGCCTTTTACAAACCCAAACTGTGTGGGGTCCAGGGTTTGGAGATCTCCATTGTCTTTGTTTATGAGTTCCATGATGATATGTTCCATGGCCTTGCAGACTAGGCTCGTCAGGCTAATGGGGTGGTAGTTCCCGGGGTCTGTGGTGGCCCCCCCTTTGTGGAGTGGGATAACTGTCGCGGTGTGCCATTCAATGGGCACAAAGCCTGAGGTGAGGCTATGATTGAACATGGTACTTAGGTGGGGTGCCAGTTCATTCTGTAGTTCATGTAGAAGGCAGCCTGGGATGTTGTCAGGTCCCATGGATGCTGTGTTCTTGGCTTTGGAGAGTGAAGTTTTTACCTGTGCAACCGTGATTACAGGAACTTTGCATTCTTCGGGTATAAAGATGGGCCCTTTAGGGGGTTCGAGGGGGGTAACGTTAGCACTGAACCTATCTGCCAGGATGCTGGGAATATCAGTTGGTTCTGTATATTTAGTGTCATTGTGCTGTAACTCAGAGCAGATCTGAGTGTTGCCATTGAGATTTTTAACATAGCTATAGAATGCTTTGTGGTTGTCTTTAGAATCAGTGGCAATTTTGTTTTCATAACTAGCTATGGAGGATTTTATGAGGGATCTCAGCTACTTACTGAGGCTGACCAGGGAGTTCCTCCAATTGTGGGATTTTACTCTTTTTTGCAACAGTTTCTTTCTTCTGTTGTAGAGTTTGTTTATGGCAGAAGACCGCCAGATTGGCTTCCTTTTTTTGGAGGATAGCATCTTGGTTCTGTTAGGGATAGCACAATCCATGCACTTGTGTAAGTGCTTATAAAGTGCATTTGTGTAGGATTCAGCAGTCATACCTCTATTGTCCATCTGCATGAGTGTCATGAAGTTTGTCACTTCTGTCTTAAGAAGCGTGAAGTTGGCTTTGGAGAATTTTTTTATGGTTGTTTTCCTAATGGGGGGGGGGGTGGGAGCGGGATGTGGATGTCTAGGGTGATTAGCTTGTGGTCGGATCTGACCAAAGAGGAGCTGACCTCTGGTGTGGAACACCGGTCACCCATGTTGGTGATGACCAGGTCTAGGATACTGCTGCTTCTGGTGGGGGTGTGGATAAGTTGATCCAAAGTGTTGGAATTGATGATTTCCAGAAAATGTTGAGCAAAAGAGTTGGTACATGAGTAGTTTTCCTAGTTAATGGTAGGGTAGTTGAAATCACCTATTATTAGAGTGTTGGGTTGTACCTTAATATTTTCCAGTGTATCAAGAAAAGAGGAGTGGGAATCCTGGGGCATGGTGGGGTGTCTATAGCAAGCTACAATCTGGATTGCGGTTTTGCCCAGAGTTAGTTGAACTTGGATAATCACGGATGCATTATGCTGAGCAACTAGCTTGGAGGTGTGGATATCCTTAATGAATATGGACACGCCTCCACCTTTAGTGTTTCGGTCCGGGTTTGGTGGCCGAAAGGTGTGGTATGAATTATAGCCTGGTAATGCAGGGGTGCTCTCTGGAGCTTTGAACCAGGTCTCTGTCACTGCACAGATGTCAATGTTCTCCATTTTAAGGAGTGCCTTGAGTGAGTGCATTTTGAGGTTTAGACTTCTAGCATTGAGTAACATTACCCTCAGATTTTGCTTGCTTGTACCTGTTATGGTGGTGAATTTGTCATTTGAACCTTGCCTAAAAAAGGCACTATAGGGGTGGCAAGAGCTTTTGCCAGTATCCGGAGTCCCAAGGGCGACAGGTGCAGGCCATCTCTGGCAAAGCAGCGTGGTCTGTCGATCATGTCATCCCAGGCAGACAGATACTGAATTCCCTTAGAATGACACCAGAAGCTTAGCCAATTGTTAAACTCAATCATTTTGTCCTTGTGCTGTGGTGTCATTCTGGATGATGGCAGGATGCTACTCAGGGCTAGGGTCATACAGGACTGAGCTACAAGACCAGAGAGCTCCTCCATGTCTCTTTTCATGTAGTCCAGGGAGGTACATCTCAGATCATTCACACCAACATGGACAACGACAGAGTCATATTTGTACTTGTTGTGGAGTGACCTGAGTGCGTGCATTATGTGGCGGATCCTGGCACCTGACAGGCAGCTGACAGTATCTTTTTCCTTGTTTAGCCTGGTGAGTGGAACATCAGTGTGCCTGACTATAGAGTCACCTATGACTAGAGTGTTGGGTATGTTATGCCTTATGGGCTGTAGTTGAGTGGCACACTGATTGTTAATGGCATCAAGTGTAACATCCCAAACTCTCCAGGTAAAGAAAAGAATTCAGCTCCAACTGCCACCATAACAGAGTGAGAGCTGCCTGTCTGACAGACTGACTCCCCTTCATAGTATAACTATCTTTGGAAATTTTGATTGTAGGTAAAGCAGAACATGTGCAATTTCATTAGGACTGACCACTGTCGATAAATTCACAGATTCTAAATAACCCATTTTCTAATGTTAATGCTCCTGGCATTTAGAACAAACTCAAATTCTGCAGTAATTGCCAAGTTTGAGTTTTTCGTGGCAGCAATTTCCAGTAACCCCATTACCCTGAAAACATACAATACAGTTTACACACAACATCTTCATTTTCTTGGCTAGTGCTCAAGTAAAGGTAATCCTTTTCCATGGTTCATAGGTTTATAGGAGATTATTAGACTAATAGCTTAAGAGCACTTACAAGCCTACCCAATATAGCCCAATTTTACTCAATATATGGCCCCTAGGAGCAAGAGGGTGGCATGGATCTGTGCCTATGTGTTGAGCAATGCCCCTGTCCATAAGGGGGTATTGGCATTAACCCAGGTACAAATTTCTGATTCCCCATCCATTTATCCAAACTGCATTTGAAGAGTGCCACAGAAGGTGTGTGCTTAATATGAATAGGAAGCATGTTCCAAAGAAGGGGCAATCTCTGAGACACATATCTGTCACTCCAGCATGTTTTGTTTGAGTCACTATGTTTAGACTACTTGATTGGGTGACCCTTGTGCTGTTTGACTTACAGATGTGTAGCAGCTCCATCAAGACTGGATATGTGAATGCCTTAAAGGTCAGGAATAGGTCATCCCTTAATGGTTGGTATGAGGCAGAGTAAAGAGATAGGGTATTTAGTCTATCCACATAGTTAATATTATTTACACAGTGTATTTTCTTTGTGAGAAGCCTCTGAAGTTGCTCCAACTGCTGTAAGTGCCTAGTCAAGTATATGCCAAATGGTACATTGTACTATATTATTGGTCAAATGATGGCTGAGTACAGGGGGACTATAATTTCCTTAGATCTGGATGCCATACCTTTACTTATAAGTTGTGCCGCAGAAGAAGGACTTCCACACCACTGTTGACACATGGTGGTCAAAGTTCTGGCTATTATCTATCTCTGTATCTAGATCTATTACCTCTTAGTCTACTCTTAGGGGTGTACATACCTCTCAGCGGTCCAGATTTTCTCAGAATGTCCAGATATTTGCCTCACATGTCTGAGCTCTTTGTATGGTTCTCTGGCAAATCATCGAAGATTGAAGTCAATAAATAAAGACATACATTTGAGTTTCACACTTCACTTCATTCAGAAAATGCATGCTAATACAAATCCTGTTTTTCTAGGAGTTTTCAAAGTTTATAAGAGTAATATTTAAAATATGCTCTTGTTTTGGGGCCTTTGTCCCCCCACTATTTTAGGCTTTGTCCAGATTTCTTGTGCTAAAAGGTTGAGAGGTATGAGGGCATGTTACTGATGTTGTAGTTTGCAGGGGCATTTGACTTTCCAAGTGGTGTGATATATTTTTCACATTTCATTTTAGGCCATGGTTCTGGTAACGATCATTTGTCTGAGCTAGACCCTCCTAAAGAATATCTGCATCACTGGGGGATTCAGTGATTGCCCTTAGCTTATGGTCATCTGCAGATTTTGTCATCCAGAGGCTTTCCACATTAGTCTTGACTTTAGAGAAGTATATTCCGAACAGGAGTGGTCCCAGCACTGAGCTCTGTTGCATATTACTAGCAACTGGCCTCTTGCTGGATCTGGATTCATCCATTTTAACCATGTGTCCTGTCTGTGAGCCAGTTGGCTATCAATCTGGCTACATTGGGATTTATGCACAGTTTTGTGAATTTATTTATAATACCTGAGTGGGGAATTGTGTCAAATGCCTTGGCCATATTGAGGTAGGCAGTATGTACTGTTTTACCCTCATCCATGGCCCAAGTGACTTTTATAGTGACCAACCAAAACTTCATTAAACTGAGATTTATTCTTGAAAATTCTCTTATCAATGGTGTAGTTATGAATCTGCTGCACAGATGGTCACTCATCAATGGTGTAGTAATGAATCTCTTCCAAAGATGGTCCCTCTCCCTACTGAAAATAGTCCCAAATCCACAACATTTCCATCTGAGACTAACTTTTGACTAACCATCCCCATACTCAGAGGCAAAAGATTGCTTCTTGTCTTTCCTGTATGATACAAGTACACACAGCAGCATCTCTGTCTGTCTCTCTCTCTCTTTCTCTGTATAGACCTATATCTATCTGTCTGTCTAGCTATCTGTCTGTCTGTCTCTCTCTCTCTCTCTATATATATATATATATATATATATATATGTATATAAGACATATATCTATATATAATCTATCTATCTCTATATCTATAGAACTACAGATTGATATAGATATAGATATAGAGACAGATGTAGATGTAGCTATAGGGATAGATATTTAGCTACACATCGTAGGCATCCCTCAATTCTGAGGGAACAGGGGTTTGCACCCTTACTGGACTGATTCTAGCAAGGTCTTCTGTGGCTGTGCAATCCAATCCAAGTAGGCAGATTTTCCTGAGGGTTTTCTTGTCCTCTGCCCCCTTTGCCAAGATGGTTTCATACATTGCAGGAACTTTCTTCACTTTCCATTTCCAGGCATACCTGTCTGAGGTGAGAGAATGCCAGGTATTTGGGATAATAAAGAGGGAGTACTGAAGTCACACTTGCACATGTCCTTGTAGCACAGTTTGGGTCACACTTTCAGCCTCTTTCCAGAATCCAGCTCTCCATAGGTTCATAGGTTGGTACTAGGCTATCGGCCCTAGGGCCTATACAAGCCTAGCCATAACAATTCCCTGGCTATTACTTCCCTTGTCCCTTGTCTAACTGGGCGATTGATGTGATGCCTGGGGTGAATTTCCTATCTCCCATCCAATCATTAAGGTTCTTTTTGAAGAGGGCCAAAGAGGTGCTCAGTTTGACATGTATGGGCAGTCTACTCCAGAGTATGAAGAGTCTCTGAGTCAGGAGCCTATCCCTCCAGCATGTTTTATTCATTGTGATGACCAGATTTAGATCCCTGGAGCGTATGGCTCTGAGGGATTGGGATTTCTTTAAGTGTAGCATGTCCAACAGTTCTGGGTTTGACATGGCCTTGTATGTCAAGCAGAGGTCGTCTCTGAGCAGACGATATGCGGCAGAGTATAGCTGGAGTTTTTTTAGATGGTCTTTGGTATTCAGCCATCCATTGTGCTTGAGACATGACCCAACTATTGCATATGCCTCTGCTTTAGGAGGTTGAACATGGGAGGTGGTGCCCATCCCCACTGTGCTTTTGGGGAATCCTGTCCTGTCATGAAATACCGAGTATGTACCTGAGGCAGGGCATATGGAATACATTCAGCTGCTGCTCCTGTTTTTTGCAAAAAGTCCATGTTTCAATGGCATGCAGTAGTGTGTCAAAACACAGGCTGTTTAAACCTGTACCTTGGTGTGCACAGTGAGCTTATTGTTAACCCATACTCTCTTTGTCAGCCTAGAAAATGTCGTAGAAACTTTTCTAATGCACTTGTTGATCTCGTTGTCAACTGACAAGTTGTCCGCGATTCTTGAGCCTAGATATACAAATTCATGGACAACCTCCAGCTCATAAACATTCACCCTGATAAATGGTTTGTTGGTCATATTTTGGACCATAATCTGGGTCTTCTTTAAGCTGATTGTGAGGCCAAATTCTGTGCCTGCACCAGCGAAGCAATTCATGAGTGACTGAAGTTCCTGCTGAGTGTGAGCAGCAATAGTTGCATAGTCAGAAAAGAGGCACTCCCTTAAACACATCTAAGTAACCTGGTCAGCAATCTAAGCTTTGACAGTTTAAAGAGGTTGTTAACCATTCTGGTTCAGAGAAAGATACCCTCTGCAGCAGTTCTAAAAGCAGATTTCAACAGAACACACATATCTACATGTTTATATAAATATACAAATGTACTCCTCCCTTATTAGGCCTATAACTGAGTATAACACCCCGTTTGATATGTTCCTCTCCAAACACCTGCACCAACTGGAAAGGCCACAGAAATACCTCACAAACAGAATCCATGGCCTTCAACACCTGTTCTATGCAGATAGGCTCAAATCATTATCACTCTTCTCGGTTTCATACAGATTGCTCTGACGTGATCTGTCTCTCGCTGACAAGGTAATATCACACACTGCCCTACTAGAGATGTTCCATATCTGTAAGTCTAACTCCTCACACATTACCCTCTCAAAAGGCTTAAATCTATTATGCGACATCAACAAAACCTGCTGAAGAGACAGGTTTATCTCTCAGAGGCTGCCCAGACTCTGGAATAGACTTCCTATAAATGTCAGAGTACCTCACTGACCCTTTTCAACTGCAACCTTGATGAGTGGATGGGAAATGACAAATTTGTCCCAGGGGTTCCACTTTTGTCCCTCATTGACATGGGTGACAGGTGCTGACTGAAGACTGTTTTTGGGGATAAACTCTTGGCTAGGCTTGTAATGGCCTCAAGGCCATTAGCTTAGTAACCTGCTATGATCCTATGATTACTAGAATTGTGTGGAAAAGGCTAAATGCTTTTTTTAAGAGCAACAACTTCCAGGACAGTAAGCAACACAGGTTTAAGGTCAGAAGGAGCTGTTAGTGAAACAGTATCGAGTTTTATGACTGGGTTACAGGTGCAGTTCACAGGAGAATACCAGTAGATATGGCCTATGTGATTTCAGCAAAGCCTTTGACTTGGTGCCACACAGGTAGTTGATAGGAAAACTGGAGAGGATGTGTGTAGGATCAAGAGTGAGGAACTGAACTCTAGTCTGGTTGAATGATATGATACGGAAGTCTGTGGTAAAATCAGTGATGTCAGGAATAAGGCAAGTATGAGTGGAGAGCAACAAGGTCATTACAAAGTCCAGTACTCTTTAGTGCTGTTGCTTCAAATATATCTTAGGTAATAGAAAACAATCTTTTCTGATTAACCAACTGTAACATAGTAGTGGAGAATGGGAGAAAGAGTCGAAGGAAAGGGCTGAAAAGTCCAAGCAATTATTTAAAAGTGTGGCTGTTGAAGTTTGTTACTGATATATGCAAACTACTGTAGTGGGTCACAAAACTTGTGATGTGAAATATCAACTTGAAAAGTTGTACTGATGGTAGCAGAGCAAATAAAATATCTGGGTGTGATGATCAAACCTACAATGGATCACCAGTAGCAGAATGAGAGGGCAGTAGCTGCAGCAAACAGAATGGTGGAGTGCATTCTTAGGGGGGCAAGCATATCAGAAAGGTTATAAGTACAATCTCAGCTACTGCCATTTTGTCAGATATTTCTTTTTGTAGTACTAGGAAAGGTGATTCATTTGTATTGTGCAGGACTGCTGTGTACTTTTACCACTGTTCTGCAACTATACATATATCGGAAGGTACTAGGCTATCGGCCCTAGGGCCTATATAAGCCTAGCCAGAAAGGTACCCTGGCTTTCGCCACCCAAGAAAATTGTTTTCCTGTGCCCCTATCGAGCAGAGCCACAGAGGTGATCCCCGGGGTGGATTTCGTATTTCCCATCCAATCATCAAGATTTTTCTTGAAGAGTGCTAATGAGGAGCTTTGTTTGATATAGATAGGTAGTTTGTTCCAGAGTATGGGAAGTCAATGGGACAGGAATCTATCCCTCTAGCATGTTCTGTTTATTGTGGTGACAAGGTTTAGGTCCCTAGAGCATGTAGCTTGGAGGGTTTGGGATTTCTTTAAGTGGAGCATGTCCAACAGCTCTAGGTTTGACATAGCTTTGTATGTTAGTAAGAGATCACCTCTGAGTAGGCGATATGCGACGGAGTAAAGCTGGAGATTTTTGAGACGGTCTGCATAGGGTATCTGTTTGAGGCCGGTAATCCTCTTTGTGAGGTATTTCTCCAGCCTTTCCAGTTGTTGTAGATGTCTTGTGAGGTACATACCAAAAGGGGCATTGTACTCTATAATGAGTCTAATGAGTGACGAGTAGAAGGGAAAAATTATCTCTTTTTTCCTGGATGAGAAACCTTTTGTGATGAGGATTTCCTGACTACTGCGGCAATATGATTATCAAAGGAGAGACTACTGTCCACCTGTGTCCCAAGGCCTTTTATCACACTTTCGGTGTTAAGTAGACTACCAACTATATGGTAGCTCATGGGTACAGAGTTTTTAACCAAAGGGGATGACACTGCACTTTTGGCATTGAGCTTGAGGCCATGGCTTTGACACCAGGCATCTGTCTCAGTGAAGCCCTTTCTTAGGATGTTCACATCATTAGGAGTTTAGATTATGGCTCTTAGTTTGCAGTCATCTGCAAACTTCATTAGCCAAAGACCTTCTGTGTTAGCCTGCACTTCAGAATGAATAGTAGATACCAAACAGGAGAGGACCCAGGACAGAACCCTTGTCACTGGTCTGAAATCGGATTTGGAGTCTTCTACTTTCACAGTGTGGGTTCTGTCAGTGAACCAATTGGCAACCCATCTTGTGACACAGGGACTTATACCTAGTTTAGTGAGTTTATCTATAATTGCAGTGTGGGGGATGGTATCAAAGGCCTTGGTGAAATCGAAATAGGCTGTGTGAACCACCTTACCCTCGTCTACAGTTTTGGTGACTGCTTCAAAGAAGTATATATCTATAAGTAAGAGAGGTTTATGGGTGAAAAATTACCAAAGAGGAGTGGGCATGGCTTGTTCTTGAAAAAAACAATTTTTGTGGTGTTTACTTGTTACAAGTTACTTTTAAAACTGCCTATAAAGCTTGTGCTAACATGACTGAAGTTAGCATTGGTAAAGGCCTTGGAAGTAAAGAAGCAATGTTTATGCTTTACCCGATGGTGGTCAGGTCACACTGTGAGGCACTACAAGCTGTTTTGGTGGCCACCATACAAATAATAAGACATCAGGCTGCTGGAAGGAGTCCAGAGGAAAATCTTCAAAAACATGCATGGAACAGAGGGAAGAAGGTAGGATCCAGTAAAGACCAAAACAGGCAGAGGAGAACATGATATGACTGAAGAAGGTCATGTACAATGTACTAAGCATGCAATCAGTTGTGAGGGACTTGAGCACCCAGGTTGATAGCACCTGACTCTTGACCACCACATTGCCTCTGTTGTATTTATTTATTTATCATTTGTTTACCATGAAAATCCAGCTTAGAAGGAAGCCAATTTTCAGCAGAGGCCCAGGGAAAAATGCTCAAGATACATATCATTGTAACATGAGAGGAAACTGAAGCACCTGGTGGAAACCCACATGAACACAAGGAGGACATGCAGATTCTACAAAGAAAGCACCCCAGCTGAGAATCAAACCAGAGAACCTCTTGCTGTGAGGCAATAATGCTACTGCTGCACCACTGTGCCACCCATACCATCATATGGAAGGCTTTCTACATGGCCCACTTCATAAGTTAGGGGATTTCATTCAGGAACAAGGAGGTCATAACTTCCCTGGACTCCTCCCTTATCAGACCCATTATCGAGTACAATGCCCTCTTCAGCATGTAACTTACCAACCACATGCAACAACTGGAGAGACCACAGAGGTTCCGGACCAGGAAAATCTATGGCCTCTAACACATATCCTATACAGACAGGCTAAAAGCTTTGTCCCTCTATTCAGTCTCATACAGACTGCTCAGAGGTGACCTGTGTCTGGCATACAAGGCCGTCTCAGACCCAGCCTTGATGGAGTCGCTGCATATCCATAAGTCAAACTCCGCTCATGTAACCTGCTTGCAAGGCCTCAACCTGGTCTATGACACTAATAGATCTTGTTGATAGGATAGATTTGTGTCCCAAAGACTCCCCATCTGTGGAACAGACTCCATCTCCATATCAAGCAGAGTACCTAACTAGCCCTCTTTAAGAGGAACCCGGACAACTGGATGGAAAAAAGAATATACACCCCTGGGATCCTACCTGTGTCCCTGCTAGACTGGGTAAACAGGTGCTGACTTTATGGGAACATGGACAAAATTCTTGGCTAGGCTTATAAAGACCTCTGGGCCAATAGCCTAGTATAGTCTTATGAACCTATGTCATTTACTATCATATACTAAACACACAGGTGGTCGAGTTCACTTGAGCAAGTCCTGCAATATGAATGCTGTAATTTCAAAAAACAATATCACTGACAGTCCCACCTTGCCCCCCTTCTGGACCAATGGTAATGTTTGTTCCTGGGTCCTTAGTGGTAGGAAGTTTCAAGGTTTGGGGTTTCTGTTAGGTATACTGGTATTCGGTATTCAAAATTTCGCAGAATAGGTGCAAGCACTGGAGGATTCGACTTCTTGTGCTCAAATACATGGTAATAAATGTGTGTGTGTGTGTATATATATATATATATATATATATATATATATATATATATATATATATATATATATATATATATATACACACATATAAAGATATATATGTATATATGGATCTACTGTCTTTAAACAAAAGTACATTACAATGAATTTCACTTACCCGAGCTGAAATCTCTAAATCATCAATTAACCAAAACCACGGACTGCCAAAATCTTTTCCCTGTGAAAGGAACCACTTGGCCACCATGGAAATAAACCTAACCAGATGAAAACTAACCTACCAAACTGTGGGGCTTCACCCCCCCACACACACACCCGAAGCCCCCTCACCCCCCCACTTAAATATACCAACTCTGAGATTGCACTACAGTGATGAGAGGGCAAAGTTCACCATGGTGGCCAAGTGTATCCTTTCACAGGGAAAGAATTTCGGTAGTCCATGGTTTCAATTAACTAAAGATTCGGAGATTTCAGCTCGGGTAAGTAAAATTCAATGTAACAATTTCATTGAAAGACAGTAGACCCATATTATATATATATATATATATATATATATATATATATATATATATATATATATATATATCCATATTATATATATTTAAATATATATATATATATATATATATATATTCATATTATATATATATATATATATATATATATATATTTGTGTAGTTATTTCATTATCGGTTATGTGTGGTTTATATTTATGGACTGTCATATGTGGTGTCATGTGGTTGTCGGTGTTGTGTGGTTTATATGTCAGGTAGATATATATATATATATATACATACATATATATATTCATATATATATATATATATATATATATATATATATATATTCATATATATATATATATATTCATATATATATATATATATATATATATATATATATATATATATATTCATATATATATATATATATATATATATATATATATATATATATATATATTCATATATATGTATATTCATATATATGTATATTCATATATGTATATATATATATATATATATATATATATATATATATATATATATTCATATATATATATATATATATATATATATATATATATATATATATATATATATATACACACACACACACACACACACACACACACACACACACACACACACACACACACACACACACACACACACCCCTAACAGGCCTCTCTGGCAATGTCACACATGCATTCTTAAAGTTTTAAGTATATGTTTTGGCCTTGAAAATTAGATTTATGCCAATGCTGTTCATAGTTTCTTAGGTATGTACTAGGCTAGTTTCCTTTGCATCCATTTTTAGCCAATGCAGTTTCCCTATTGGTGCATGAATTAACTTACCCCATTTGGTGTTAGACTGGCCTTTTCCATGCCAGGGTTGATAATATATTACCCCTAGTGAGAATAATGTTGTCCTGTTCGATACTCAGCTAAAGCGTCTTCTGTGTGGAGACATGCGTAAATGGGCATACCTTTGTTCAAGGTTGTGCATCAGGGCTGGCAAAACTCGGTACATAAAAATCTACTGCCAATCATTAGTGGACCGGAGTTCCGATGTGGCGACCCCTAACTGGGAAAACCCGAAAGATACAACAAGTGAGAATAACTGGGAACATACAATAGATAGTTAGATGGACACATGTATGGAGTAAATCATTTAGGAGCTGTCTCTGTCCATAAGTAGTACAGGATGCAGACCTGGGTTACATTTTCTCTCAACCATCCATTGATCTAAGTTGCACCTGAATATGGATTGATGAGAAGTCTGTTCTGGGGTAGTAGCATCCTTTGTGAGATAACACTGCTCCCTCTAAACCATACTATTGATGTGCAGAAAAGGTTTAGATCCCTAGACCAAAGTATTTCTGATAGATTTGACTTGCTGATGCGCAGTAAGTCCATCAGAATTGGATCGGAGGATATCTTGTATTTCAGACACAGGTCACCTCCTAAAAATCTGTATATCCTGCCCTTAGTGACAGGGATTTGACTCAGTCCATGTAGGACATATTGTTTAGGCATTGCATCCTTTTAGTGAGGTATCTCTCTGGGCATTTCACTTGTTGCATGTGTCTGGAAAGATACTAGTGTTAGACATAATCCCCTTGTTTATAAGCTATACAATATAGAAGGACTTCTTTCCAAAATCACCACATCTCTTTCATTCCCTTGTGCCATGGAACTGTCAGTATGGGGTTGATATATTCATACTGTGACCCTCTCCTGTATTGCACACTTTAAGCCATTACTAACTAGTTCCTGTATGACCCTTCTTCTAGATTCTGGTGTAGTTTTTTTTTTTTTTTTTTTTTTTTTTTTTGTGGCTTAGATAGGGTATCATAGGTTCATAGGTGTTTACAAGCATAACAGCCCTAGGAAACCTTTCTAAGCTTAACCATGTTTTCCCATTTGTAAATGAGAGGATAAATTACCCAGGGGAATATAGCTGCGTTTAGGTAGTAGAGCATTTACATACTACCTTAGTCCAATAGGATCATAAATGTCCAGGGGTAAATTTTTGATTACTCATCCATTAGTCCAATATACATTTGGTTAGGGACAAACTCTGCTTTGTGTAGAAACAGTCTCTACCTGCCCCTCCGACATGTTCTGTTTATGTTGCAAATTAGGTTTCAGTCCTTGGACCAGACATTTCTAAAGTTCCTCAGTACTGGAACAGATGATGCCTTGTAAGTCAGGCATAGACCACTTTTCTGTAGTATGTAGGAGTCTGAGTATAAAGATAAGGTGCTCTGTATATTCTATGTTGTTTATGCCTTGTATTCTTTTTGTAAGAAACCTCTGTGTGCTTTTCATTTTTTGCATGTGCCTGGTGCTATATATACCAAAGGGAGCAGTGTACTCAATAGCTGGTCTAATGAGGGTTTAGTCCAGTGGGATAATGACATATTTGAATCTGGATGCCATAGTCTTGCTAATGAGTTGCACTATATATATATATAATGATTTCTTTATAACTTTAGACACACGGTGGTCAAATGTCAAGTCTACTCTTAAGAATGCATTGCCTCTGTCTAGAAAGATAAATCCCCAATTACAGCCCAGCCAGCCCAGGTTTGATTAATGGCTCTGATGACTGAAAAAATGGCAGGAAAGGGTGGGTGTGCATATCCTAGGGGTTGACACTCATTTGTAATACTCCCTAAGGGAGATGTGGTCCAAAGTCGGGAGTTGCCCTCTGACATGTGTAAAGAATACAAAAAGAAAACTCTGGATGGAAGCACAGAAGATTGAGCTCCCAGGATGCCCTTAAGATCCACAGCCAGCTCAGCAACACTGGAGGAAGACCAGGGAATAGGAATATGGCTTATAGATCCTGCATGAATGAAGGACAATGGAGGCCAGTCCAGTAATAAGGAGGACATCCCCACTTTTTGTCTCTTGCTGTGCAGCAGCTGGTCAAAATGTGCTCAAGGCATTAGCAACATCAAAACTGACACCATAACAATCAGAAAAAAAACATTTATGAACTGTAAGTTCCCCCAAACAACTTGTATTTAATGGAAAATAGAGATAGTGATTTCAACCAACATTGATAACTAATACCCCTTAAAAACCTTTGTATCCCCTCAAGTTGTTCAATCTGAGTCTTATTATGTAGACACATTACTGCCATATTCAATAACAGGTCTAAGCAATGGCAATAACATATCCTTATTCCTACTAACTATTACACCAAGCAATTTGTGTAATTTGCAACAACACATTGCTATTGTTTCAATTAGATGTAAATCAAAACTAAATATTTTAACAATAATAATCCATAAGTCTTTTTGTTGTCCACATTCTTAAATAAACAATTTTTTCTAGCGTAAGAATAGTATAAATTATTTTTTCCTAAATGGATGATGCACATTTTTTCAAACCATTTCATTAGTAGTGGCCCATTTAAATTAATCATCTAAATATCTTTGTAATCTGTTATGAGCTTCCAATTTAATAATAAAAAGACCAACCTTTGCATTGACAGCATATTTACTTGTCCACAAACCATTATAAACTAGAAAAGATACCATAAATAACTCAAATAATATGGGACTCAAAACAGATCTCTGGCATACACCAGAAGAAACAGATTTTCTATTTGAAAAGTTATCTTTAATTCTCACTCTACAGGTTCTTTAATATACTTGTTTCATCACCCACCTTATAATATAATGATTCAGATCATTCGTCTTTGTTAAAGAAATTATTTTGTGTTAGGGAAGTACATCAAATGCCCTCACCATATCCAAATGTATGGCATCAGCATAACATAACATCCAATGCCTCACACAATGATAGGTAGAAGGACAATGGATTATTCTGATAAGATTTACCTGGAATGAATCAATTTTGAGAAATATCTCAATTAGTTACCATTGTCTGCATAAAAAACAAAACAGCAGAGGCAAATGGATCCAATAAAAAACAACTTTTAATTAAACAAAGAGAATGTAAGCGCATTTGTATTGATACACAGTACTTCAGACATATTGAAAAAAAAACAATGATCAAATTAGATATAGTGTATAAAGATAGATGGACCAATCACATCACATAAAAATCCCTCCAAAAAAGCAATTAAAATTTAAAGACATAAAGCACATTAATGATACAATCTTCTGCCTTTTAACACAGGTTTGAGGGGAAAGCAGTCAATAAGCCCTGACCCACGATGTGCCCACAAACGTAAGATCCATTGAAGTTCTATATTCTCAGAAGCATTAACAATATCCCCCATTCTAATATTTTCTAGCTGTACATGCAGCACCTGGAATAAAAATATGTGTATCACCTAATGAAACGGTATGTTTAGCTAGGGCACTATAGTCATGTCCCTTCTTAGTACAATAAACATGATCTCTAATCCTTTCCTTCAGACGACGATTAGACTTGCCCACATAAAATTTAAAACATGCCACACAATGTGCCTCATACACAACACTACTGGTGTTGCAATCAGCTTTAACTCTCAGTTGGCATACATAGTTTGTGTCAGGATGTCTAAAAAACCTAGATGTATCTATGTATGCGCAAATTCACAAGTACCTGCCTCTAAAGGATCAATGGATTGGTACACTCTAGGGTAACACAATTGCTGTTTTAGATTCCTTCTGTTCTTATAAATTAATCTTGAATGTTCACCCTTAAGATTGCAGGTCTTCTGATCCAACATTAAAATATGCCCAGTTTTTATTGATTATGTCCCTTACTTTCCTGATGTCTTGTGTATAAGGCAAAATCAGAGGGATATTTAAATTCAAAGACGTATTCTCCTTCTGATATCTAATTGCATCAGAGAAGTAGGGTTTACCCCATCTTTCTCTTTCATTCATAACTTTCAAATATGCATAATCAATTTCATTTTGATTATTACCCCTACTAGAAAATGCTTTCCTAAGATACTCTAACTCTGCTGCAAAATCAGAGGTGTCACAGGAAAGACGTGAAACTCTAAATGTTTGTCCCCCTACTATATTGTGAAATATATGGAGTGGATGCATGCTTTCCCTGAAAAAAAATTCAGGATGATGGCATTCTTTTCTATGCATCCTAGTAGATAAACCACTATCCATTTTAATAACGGTTACATCCAGATTGTCAATTTTAGTATCCGACTTGTTTAAAGTAAACTTAAGAAAAGGACTACTGTTATTTAAGCCATGCACAAATTGTAAAATATCTTCTTCTTTACCAGTCCAACCTATAAAAAGGTCATCGATGAAACATTAATAAAACAAGACTGGGAAGTCCTTACCTTGCTATATACATTGATGTTCCCATTCCATCATGACTAAATTAGCATATGAATTGGCACAGCTGGTGCCCATGGCCACACCATGTGTTTGCCAGTAGCAAATGTTATCAAACAAAAGTATGTTGTGCTCTAACACCAACTCTAAGAGAATGCAGATAAAATCAATGTGCTGTGCCCCATACTTCTCATGTCTTCTCAAACAAGCTTTAACCATGCTTCTTGGTTAGAGATGCATGTAAAAAGTGATGCTACATCTAGAGTCACTAATAGGTCAAATCTAAACTTACTGGGTCCTGCTGTCACCTCATATAAATCATGCAGAAAGTGGTCAGTGTCTTTGAGTACAATAGGGTAGTCATCTAACACTACCCTACGCTGCTTCTCCAAATATATTGTGATCAGCTCAGTGAGCCATCTTGCACCCACTACAATTGGTCTAAACCTGGGTTGTGTAGGATTTTTGTGTATTTGGGGCAGTCCATATATTTGGGGAATCAAGGGTTTAGTGACTGTAAAAATTCTAACATTTCTTTAGTTATAAGACCCAAGCAGAAACTTTAATCTAAAATGATACTTAACTTTCCATCATATTTTGCACAATATTAACAGATACAATTTGATCAATGTTAAAATCAGATAACTTCTCATTTCTGTAGTATAATAGTTGGAGTCAAGCATCACAATTGCTCTGCCTTTATCTGAAGGGTAGATTATTATTTTATCATGCCTTTATAAACTATAAATCATCTGTTGTTCTTCTGTAGATAGATTACTTTGTGAATCAATAGAAACATCTCTAAAGTTTTCATAAAGGTCTTAATCACATGCTTGAATAAACACTTCTATATTATGCAGCAAATTGGGCACAAATGTGTTCGTTTTTTTAAAAGCCTAACTAATCTCATTACTTCCAAATAGTTGTTTCAATGTAACATTGTGGGCAAATAACCACAATTGAATTAACATGTCACTACAATCAGATTTAACAGTGGGTATGAAAGTTAAACCTTTTGTCAATAATGTATACTCCACTTCATTCAATGTGTATCATGAAATGTTCCATACTGATCCTAAGTTTCTATGCCCCACATATTCTTCAAGGTTCGGGACTGAGGCTGAAGAGGTGGCTCCTTCCTTTTCTTGCCTCACCATGATATTCCATGATCAAACAACCTCTTCCTCTGACTCTGAAAGGGTAGAGGTAATACAGGAAAAACCTGCTCCTTATACAATGGTATAATTTTGCATCTTACAAACGGTCCCACTTCAACAGCCAAAGAAGTGGAACTGGAATTAACAACAGTAGGCGGATCCACCAACGAAGTAGAATACACTGAAATAGGTGACACTGGTGATGAGATATTTGCATCTGAAATTCTATTGGATGATTTACCTTCAGAGTTCACTGAGATGGACAATTTAACTTCTGAGGTTTTCTGCAATGTCTCTGACTTCTCAGGTGCATTATGAACTTTAGGCCAGGTAAAAACCTGCTGATGTGAAATATCGAACACATCCCTTGCCAGTTTTCTCTTTTTCTGCATGATCAGTTTTTTCTCATAGCTACTGACCTTTTCAATCAGTTCATTTGAATAAAGATCCACATACTCATCACCTGCCGTCTTGGCTAATTCATTTTTTTGTTCAATTATTTTATTATTCAGTTCCAATTCCATGGGCTGAAAAAAGTAATTAAAAGTTTCAAGTACGGTTTGCTGGTGTCCAAATTAAATCTGTTGCCATTGGGCTAAGAGTACAAGGTAGAAGTCACCATACATAGGCATATTTAAAACTCTTAAACCCCTTGGTATTACATTCATATTGAGGCATGCTTCCAAGTGGAAGCGCTGATGTTGTAGCCTTTTAAACCTGAAAAGGTCGTTCTCAATATTCTTTTTTTAACTCATGAATTTTAGAGATTGAAGCATTACCAAAGGATATGCCATCATCCTGAACATTCAGTAGCTCACCAGACAACAAAGGATTCTGTTGTTCAGCCATAAAATCATGCAGTCTCGAATTCAGAATTGTTCCTTGAGTTCAAAGCAAGTCTTCATCCATAACAACATGTACGTTGCCTTCCACCATGCTCTCAAAACGAAATAATGCAAGAAACAACAACCACCCAGAAGAATGAGAGCTAATCCACCAGTTAGAATGTATAAAAAATGAAACAGCAGAGGCAAACAGATCCAATAAAAAACAACTTTTAATAAAATGTAAGCACTTTCGTATTGATACACAATACTTCAACAGCAGCAGGCATATTGAATAAACAATGATCAAGTTCGATATAGTATATTGAGATAGGTGGACCAATCACATCACATAAAAATCCCTCCAAGAAACAATTAAAATTTAAAGACATAAAACTCATTAACGATGAAATCTTCTGCCTTTTAACACACACACACATATATATATATATATATATATATATATATATATATATATATATATATATGTGTATGTATTCTATATATATATAGATCCAGGATGTTTGATCGAATGATCAAACGTCCGAATCCATAACCACCAAACACACTTTAACAAAAGCGCTTTTATCAAAAAAGCGCTTTTGTTCAAGCCTGTTACTAAATAAAAAGTACACTACATTAACATGTTTGTTGTGCCCACATACCCCCCTATTTTAATATTCTCCCTCCGAGACTGCACTACAGTGGGGAAAAGTGAATTCTTCAGTGAAAAGCACTTTCGCGTAAGTATGCCCGGCCGTTTGGGTTTCGGACTTTTGATCATGCGATCAAAAGTCCTAGACCCATATATAATATAATATAATATATATATATATATATATATATATATATATATATATATATATATATATATGTCGGATGAGTATTTGAGCAAGTGATCATCTGAAATAGACCCATACACATTGTATATTTATAAGAATGTAATCATTAGTGGTTTTTAATTTAATATTGATCACAATTCATCAAGGCTAGATTCCTGAGAGGGCTTTCTTACACAAGGTAGGGTCATGTCCATGTATCCTTGATCCATGAATTTGGAGAACTGAGATTTTAATGAATGTGATTCTGCAAGTCAACCACAATTATCTGAGTATATATTCTAAATATCTGCCTTAGTGTGTGTGTGTGTGTGTGTGTGTGTGTGTGTGTGTGTGTGTGTGTGTGTGTGTGTGTAGGTATTGAATTAAGAATTAATTTTACTGCCTTGCACCCATTTTGTATGAGGAGAGGCATCTGCACTCCTGCCCCCCCAGCATACTTAGTGGGATTAAATGGATTATTGGAGAATGAATGAGTGAGTGACTTTATTATTACAGTGTAACATATTCAGGGAATATGGTCAAATCGTATAGTACATGTGTGACAGGGCCACAAGTCCTAAACCAAATTCCTTAGTCCAGCAGTAGAAGATATTTCATTTATTATACAAACCTCCATGTATTCTTTTTATCTAGGTTTCCCTGTTTTTGATACTTTGACTAGTGTTCCATACTGATTTCAAAGTGCTAGAGTAACTGCATACGTTTTATACTAAGCAATCTTTGTAGGGCAGATCAAACACCCCATCCATTGCAACAGCCACCAGTTCATCCTGTGACATCCACATACTTGACATTTCCAAATGAGATTAGAGATATAACCACTGAAAAATATCCCAGGATATCCCCAGGGCCTCCTTCCATTGAGTTGTTCTGCTTGAACCACCTGTTGGAGGCCACCACTGGGCCATGTATAAAGAGCCCATACTACCACACCTGACTATGCCAGCAGTTTAATTTCTCCAAGTCTTTTGGGTTTCTAATACCATGATGAGAATGGACATCATTTCTAAGTCAAAGTATGATTATAATTCATGAAATTTAAATTAATATTGCTTTATTCTTTGATGTTAGCCAAAAGTGCTGTTTGCAGATTTTTGCCCAAAATTGGCTCCTTCTGCAATTCATGTGGAGTTGCATGTATCAGTAGCATATCTAAATACGATGGTAAATTCTTTTTTTGGGACCCGCTGTTCCTACTACTGTTGGAACTGTCTGAGTATCCTGCTTCCATATTGTTATTTCTGCCTGCAAATCCTGGTATTTTATAATTTTGTGTCTCTCTGTGTGTAACGCACTGTACTCACTGGGTACCTCAATTTCAATAATTAATGCCACTTTTGCCTTATTTTCATGGGCTACAATATCTGTTTTTTACAAATCCATTTTTTGAACTGTTGGTGTTGGTATAAACATCATCATTCTCTATAATGCTATGTGGCTCAGGCTTCCAATGCTTCTCAGCTACATCAATATTGTACAATTCCCATTGCAGCAGTCTTGCCAATTTATTATGCCTTTCAGTATACAGGCCCTCTGCCATTAGTTATCACACCCAGCAACAAAATGTGCAACTGTTTCAAGTTCTGTTTCTCCCACATGTTCAACGGACTTTGTAAACCAAGGTGTACATAGTTCACTAACCTGGCCGCTAATATTAACCTTTCATCTTTTGGTTTAAGTTCACCTCTCCTTAACCATTCCTGCATCAGATCCTTATCAGCATCGGGTTGTTCAGGATTTGTCTGTACTTTGGTATAATTATACCTTTTTCTCATTTCTCCTCCTTATATTCTTTCTTTTTTTTTTTTTTTTTGGCACATTCATGTGCTGCCTGATTTTTTTGTCTACTTCTAGTTTGATTTCCATTCCTGCTTGACACTGATATGTTGCTGCTAAACTAAGCAATTAATAGTTTGGTGAACAAAACTAATCATTAATTTAACAGTTTGGGAAAAAAACTAAAAATTAAATTAACAGTTTGGCAGTTATATAACTAATACTAAATCACTTACCTGCGCTAATCCAGCATAATTACAGCTGGAGCCCAAAGTGACATAAGCCCCTCCTGCCCGCCCATGAAATATTTATTCCATAAACACAGCTCAGTAGATTTACTCTTCTGTGTTCAGAGACAAGTTTTAAAAATCATTTTATTTATAAATGACTTTAAGTGTTTGCATACATTTTTTTTTTATAAAAAAGTGCTTGCATACATAAAGATCCATGCAAACACTTTCTTGTACAAAAGAAAAGGTTGTTTTGCACCTTTAGACATGATCTTTAATGTAGGATTGTGTCAATGCCCTACATGATCTTACTAAACTGGGAGGGGAAATAAACAGAGACACACACACACACACACACACACACACTGCTACTGTTCTACTTAACACTGTTGCCCAGAAGATGATGAAAGGGATATTTTTGTGAATCTCAACAATATTCTTTTCTGAGATACAGGATTTATTTGGTTTCTCTTCTGTGTTGGCACCCCCCTTTGTTTACATAAGAGGGAAACAGAAACCTTATTTTTCACTCATGGCTGCAGGAAAATAAAGTGCAATTCCATTTGCTCATTTCAAGCAGCTGTTGGAATTTGATATTAGATTGGAAGAATGGTAAAATTTTGCTTTCTCATGGATGAGTAAGGATAAACCTATTTGTGCCACTGACAGAAAAGCCAGTTATCTACTTACTGCATTTTTCATTACTGTTGTTATCTTCTGATATGGCTGGATTTGTGTTAGAAGATAATATAAGCTATTGATTTTTGCCTAGATGTTAGTAGAAATCAAAACAGGATTAGTAATGAATATTTTAAATCTGAATTGACTGGCTGGATTAAGTCAGCCACAGTGATGTATTATTTTGATGAGTATGGGAAACTTCATCTTTACATATGTGCAAATGCCAGCAGGAATCACATGAGTCAAAAGAGAAAACAAAGTCCCATTGCACATCCTATAAAAACAGATTTGTGATGTACTTGGCTCCTGTTTGGAATTTTGAATATGGCTATGAACACACACACACACACACACACACACACACACACACACACACACACACACACACATTTGCATGATGTAGATTAAAATTATAACACTACAACAGTTTGCATTCACTGCAGGCCAGGCAACTGCACCTCCTACATAGTGCAGTAAGTATACAAGCAGCAGAATAATGTGTGCCAACACCAGCAAAGAGCATTGAGCAATGCCATCTGTAAATATAATGAAATATTTGGGAGCATGTCCTATCAGCAAATGTAATTTTGGCAAATGCAAACAGAGTGCTTTTTTCTCTGTTGGTGTGTGACCTCTGATTTAATATATTAAAGTCTGTGTGTGTGTGTGTGTGTGTGTGTGTGTGTGTGTGTGTGTGTGTGTGTGTGTGTGTGTGTGTGTGTGTGTGCATGTGTGTGCGTGAGTAGCAAAGCTTGCCCGTGCAAAAACAAAATTTCTGAGTTGTTCATCAAATGTGGTTTTGGAGAACTGTTTTTGTTTTCTTTCCATTTGCTGAAATTACATTCATTGACTTGACATGAATCCAAAGGATTCCATTTGATAATGAGCGTCATCAAAAGAACTGCATGTCACTAGCTATAATTGTACAACTTCACTAACTCATACACCTGTGTTTTTCTCTGATAGGCATTACATCAGCCTGTTTAACTTTGCACATTGAGATGATTATTTTTATGACTCATATGGGAAACAACACAGTTTACAAATGGAAGATAAACTACTGCAACATTCTGTGGATTGGTAGTCCTGGTGTAACATAAATCATATTTCATACCGATTGAGCAGTAAACAAAGTGCATCATATTAATACCAATGTCAGTGGTACAACAGGTAGGACATTCACCTTTACTGCAGAAGACAGTGGGTTCTATTCCTACACAAGGGTAATGGATTCTTGATACTGCAGTGCAGCACAATGGATGGGGAAGGGGCAGTGTCGAACTAGTATGTTGTCATTTGGATGCAACATTAAACCAAGACCTCAACTGTCTGAGTTGGTGGTAACTCAGACAAGCAAATCGAAGTCATGAACAAAACCAAATAAACCACTAAAGCAGCAAAAAGAGGGTCCCAGCAGCAACAAAGGACAGACAAATCAAAGTCACGAACAAACCAAATAAAGTGGTTTTGACTGATTTGCCTGTCTTTTGTTGCTGCTGGGATCCTCTTTTCACTGCTTTGGTGGTAACTCAGTTGGATGTAAAAGATCTCTCATGGTACCTATCAAAAGGAGTAGGGATCAATCCCCCCATGCCCTGGACAGACTTCCATTCATAGTATAAATGACACCTTGGGTCTCCTCTGAAAAAAGGCCTAGTGAGACTAATCTGGTCTAGAAAGAGATAAATAAAATAATTATTGAGTAATCACTTGCCACATGAAGGCCTTTATTACAGGATACCTTTACTTATACATTTCAGCTGCAAACTAATTATGTAATGCTCTTTAACACAATGCATGTGTGGTGTACATAGCAAATAAATTGAGCAGGAAAAAAATGTACAACTCTGTTTGCACTTCATAAGCTAAGAATATATATGGCCTTTTAATAATGGTTTGTAAAACTGTTCATCTTGTAGTTTAAACAGTACATTCACTTTAGTGCACAATGATGTGTTTATATTCCAATTTGGCAGCCTTCATAAATATTCCTGGATAATGCCCACTCTTGGGAATTTGTTGAGCTATGAACCAACAAAAGATTTTCCAGATATTGCTGTCTGAGCTATATATATATATATATATATATATATATATATATATATATATATATATATATGGGTCCTAGTCTGAACATCGAAAGTATGTTTAAGCGAAACATACTTGAGTGAATTCACTTTAGCAAAAGTGCATTTTATCAAAAATGGACTTCGCAAAAAAAAAAAAAACATGCAGTTTGCATGTAGATTTAGTTGTACATCAACATGTAGTGTTGATTGTATAACTAAGCAAACTGTTGCTTAGATCATGGTCCAGCGAGGATAAGGGAATATTCCCTTTCCCCCACTGTTGTGTGATCTCGGAGTGAGAATATTAAAGTAGGGGGAGCGTGGGGGGCACAGCCCCCCACATGGGGTGTGCATGTAGGTTCTTTGATGTGTTGTTTTTTTACATGAAAGTGTATTTTCGATAAAATGCACCTTCGTGAAAGTGAGTTTGCTCATGTACATTTCACTGAAATGTACTTTCGATGTTACAACACAGATATATATATATATATATATATATATATATATATATATATATATGGGTCCCCTTCTAATAGTCGACATTCATATGGCCGAGACGCCCCCTGCTAGCAGTATTAAGGTAAGTTTGTGTTTGTCTTGCTTGTATGGTCGAGATTTCAGATGTCGATCATATGGTCTCGGCCATATGAAAGTCGACATTTTGAAATTTCTGCCATATCAAGTAGACCTATATATATATCTATATATATATATATCTATATATATATATCTATATATATATATATATATATATATATATATATGTGTGTGTGTGTGTGTGTGTGTGTGTGTGTGTGTGTGTGTGTGTGTGTGTGTGTGTGTGTGTGTGTGTATATAAACATAAGACTTCCCGAAGCCTAATGATATCATGTTCAAACCAGCCTGTTACTGGAATGCATAGTTAGTAGAATGCCAACCCCCCCTCCCGATGGTGCACATTATTCACATGCATAAGTCAGGTTGGGGATTTTTTAATCAGATTATGCACTTTTTTATAACATGCCCTAAATGGTGTTTACCTACTTGATGAAACACGCTGTTTAAAGCTTGCATACATGCTGACATTTACTTTAGGGGTGTCTGAACCTGTCGGTATTATTTTTATGCCTATATAGTTCTTTATTAAAAATAATCTGGATACTCAAAAATAACGTTGGCTTGGGCGGGTGAGCTGGCAAAGGGTACAATTTTGCATTGAATATGAAACTGTATGCATTTCCATACAGCAGAGGTAGAATTTATGTGGCAATATATAAAAAAATAATTTTGGAGAAAGCAGACATGATTGCATAAAACTTGTACTGCAACTTATTCTATTCATTTTATAGTGATGACTCAACAGGTTGATGAACCAGTCAAAGCAGATTTTTGTTTTCAGTCAGGACTCTCTTCAAGAGCATTGCAAAATGTTTTCAGCTTCAAATGCTAACAAGTATGCAGAGAATGTCACATAAGCTGCTTATACATGTAAAATGTCATTTCATAAATAATATCAAGGTACTTTCACTGAGCAGAAATGATGTACAACATTCAAGCTAAGCAGTTTGTAAGCAATACAATGTTATTTTCATTATGTGAACTGTTAATATCAGTAGACTAAGTTAGGAGTCAGTCCAAGAAATAAGTAATTTTTATACATCAACAAGAAACAGTTACGTAACAGGAGCATATTGTACGCCCAGCTACATAGCAGGAGCATATTTTGAGACTTAGGAAAGAGGCAATTGCAAAACAATCTTAAAAATACGTATAAATATTTGTTAGTACTGGGAAAGAACTGAGGCCAGTAAAAGGATTCCTTGGGAGAAAAGGGTAGGCTGATCCTAATAAATGAATCTGTTCAAAAGAAAGTGTGTTGAGTTTCATGATTGCAGTTTAACATATTTCTAGTGGTATATTGGACTCAAAATAAATGGTGACTCTCAGACCTGCTTTCTGATTCTGGAACCTTTAGGCTTAATGTCATTTTCTGGATGTGGGGTGAGATTAGAGGGGGCAGCACTGTGGTGCAGCGGTTAGCATTGTCACCTCACAGTAAGAGGTTCTCCAGTTTGATTTTCAGCTGGGATGCCTTCTATGCAGAGTCTGTACGTCCTCTCTGCATCCATGTGTGTTTCCTCCAGGTGCTCCTATTTCCTCTCACATTCCAAAGACATGCATCTGGAGCACTTTTCCCAAGGCCTCCTCTGAAAATGGGCTCTGTCCCAGTCGGACTTTCCTGGTAAACAAATGTTAAATAAATAAAGACAAAGCTCTTAAATTAGGAGCTTTCTCACCACACACAGTGTAGCACTTTGGCTTTACTTTAACATCCAGCATCATAGCTTGCTAGCAAGTTAGAACAATGTGCATATTACTGAAGGCTTCAATAGTCTTTCTACTTTTTGAATCTTCATTTACTTAAAGACAGTTTGGTAAAAGCTTTCCTGTTTCACCATATTCTACAATTAACTTTAATCCTCTTTAATACATAACTTTCGTAGTACACTAATCTGTAATTAGGATTGTAAGAAAACTATGCAGACAAAAAAATTAAGTGAAAAGTATAATCTTAACACACTTTACACATAACCTACAAGAATCTAAAACCAAACCATAAAGAAAAGGTAGTAGGTTAAGATGGTTTACTACTGGGTGTTTGACACTTGAAAAGTCGAGTTGAGCAATAACCGCAACATTACCATTAAAGTTGGCATTCCAAATGCTGGCATACCAAAATAGTACAATGGACACCAAAATTCTATGCGGCTATTGACCCATAATCAAGCACTGACATGGGTCCAGAAGGGGGCCAAGTTTGGACAATTGGTAATATTGGTATTTGGCATTTTCACTGTCAGCATGCAGAGTTTACACATCTCAACTCGACCTTCCAAGTCATGAGCACTTCAAAAAATTAAAACAGAAAGGTAAAAGTTGCACTGTATTATATATACTATAAATTATACAGAAGAGATTTGAAGTGGGGTGGTATTTATACTCGATACATGAATACGTTAATGCAACTGGTGTTGTTCACAAGCAAGCTCAGCAAAGATGTTATTCAAAGAGGCCAATTATACTAACATGTTATGGCCATGAATAGTCTTATGCAAATCAGTAATAATGAGATGGTAATGAGAAATCACACAAAATGCCATATGCTAATAAGTCCCCCTCCAGCCTATTTGTGATTTACGGTCAAATTTTGATGTATTTCCACCCCATGCAAAGATTCATTATAAAAGGAAGAACCTTGCCTTTCCTATCTACTTCACAATTAGTGAAGATGCTTTCTTTAGTTGCTAGCGTTGTTCTTTCCCAGTGCGAGCTGCTTCTCTTGACCAAGCCAAATCTGCAGGTGTCCAGCAGCACTTTCTGGCCAAGCAGGCAAAGATACAGACAGAATAATTCATTATAATTTTGATAATCAGGAAATTTTTAATAGCTTCAGAGTGGACTTGGAATACTGTAAAAATCTTGGTGAGCATGTATGATCGCCACATGGATATTGGGAGAATGCATGACCTTACTATCTCTTTTGATATTAAGGAATATATAGTTTCCACTATACCTGCCAATAGGAACACTCAGGGACAGACAGAGAGAATAGATACTTTCTCAGGCTTCCTTCTTGAGGATACTTCACCAGTGCCTGGACTTTCTCTTGGCATGTGTTTATCATTACATCTATTTCACAGTGTCACCTTATGACCAAGCCTGGACTATGCATGCCTTTTATGGGGTGCCGCATTTCCCTGAGGTACTTGAGGCAATCAATTGCACCCATGTTGTAATTAGAGTGCCTTCTGACCACAAGGTGAGTGTTACTACAGCAGGAAGAGATACCATTTCATAAACAGCCAGGTAGCACGAGGGTGTATCACTAACATGTCTGCCCAGCATCATGTCAGTGCACATGATTCCTGTATCTAGCACAATAACTCACTCTACTGCCTCGTCTTGCATAGTATGATGCTCCGTGATCATCTTGTTAGTAAATGGATTTTTTTTTGTATCATTTAAGTAGTTATATCTAAACAATCCTATCTTGGTTTGTGATTTACTGTGGAGTTGACTGATAAGAGAAGTTTTATTTGAATTTATATTTTTCACTGTTTGCAGGTAGGAAGGGATAGCTTGTTAACAATATTTTCTTTGGTTCATGTTTTGTTGTTTTATCTTTAATTTCACTGCTTCTTGTTAGAAAGGGATAGGTTTTAGACAGGCAAGCTCTAGCCATCCCAAGGGGCCGAGACAGCTATAAATTCACACAGATTGCAGAGAGGAAATTCCAGAGTATATCTAAACAATCTTACCTAGATTTGTGATTTACTGTGGAGTATGAAATTAATGATTTGGTAATGCACAAATATCTTGTACAGTGTAATAAATGCTATACATATTTATAGGTAACAGGTGATAACACTGGTGATCTGTGTTCGTGTCAAAAGTTGGATGATTTGCCTAACATAACAATGATAATGATTGCATTTGTGCAATTTGTGCAACGGCTTGGAGAACTGTTGTTACATATATTAATGACTGGACCAGTGAGATAAATAATGTTAGGCAAAGAGCAAACAGGACACATTTAGGAAATGCTGCATCTATTGTCTATAAAGATCATTCAACCCCTATGAAATAAGATGATGCCCCTGACAACTTTGGAATTCTGGATGCAAGTATCCAACAATCTGAGGATCCAGATTGTTTAGAAGGGAGCAAAAAAAGAAAGAAAGGAAGACGGTCACAACAAATAACAAAGAAGGAAAAAGAAACTAAAGTAAAGAGAATACATAGCAAAAAGGACACTTCTTTGTTATGAAAACACACAGGTTACAGGGAATGATAATATCTGCTCAGAGTTAGTGCAGAATGGCACAAAATACACTGAACCGACAGATATAGCCAACATCCTGGCAGACAGGTTCAGTGCAAACTTCACCCCCCTCTCACCTCCAAAAGGGCCCATAAGTATACCAGAAGAATGCAGTGCCCCTGAAATCACAGACACTCAGGTTAAAACAGCCCTCTCCAAAGCCAAAAACACAGCATCAGTGGGACCGGACGGTGTCCCAGGCTGCATCCTACACAAGCTCAAAAAATGAACTAACCCCTTACCTAAACACACTGTTTAAACTCAGCCTGTCCACAGCCTATGTGTCCACAGAGTGGCGCACAGCAATGGTTACCCTGCTCCACAAAGGTGGAGCCACAATGGACCCTGGGAACCATCGCCCTATAAGCCTGATTAGCTTGGTCTGCAAAGCTATGGAGCACATCATCATGGATCACATTAACAGAGACATAGGAAACCTCCAAACACTGGACCCTACCCAGTTCGGTTATGTTAAGGGCAGACCATGCCTCCTAAACCTGGTGGACTTCTTTGAGACAGTTACCAAGGCTATAGATGAGGGAAAGGTGGTCCACACAGCCTACCTAGACCTCGCAAAGGCCTTCGACACTATTCCCCACTCAGGTATTATAGACAAGCTCACCAGCCTGAACATAAATCCCTAGGACACGAGATGGATTGCCAACTGGCTCATGGACAGAACCCACATGGTAAGAGTTACGGGAACAATGTCTGACTCTAAACCGGTTACAAGTGGCATTCCCCAGGGCTCAGTCCTAGGACCCCTCCCGTTTGGCATATACTTCTCAGAGGTACAGGCAAGCACAGGAGGACTATAGTTGACCAAGTTCACAGATGACTGCAAACTAGGGGCTATAATTGACTCTCCGGCTGACACAAACATCCTCCAAAAGGGTCTCACTGAGACAGACACCTGGTGCAAAACCATGGCTTCAAGCTAAATGCCAAAAAGTGCATAGTCATCCCCTTTGGAAAAAACAAAGTACGGTAGACCCTAAATATGGAAGACGTAATAAGGGATCTGGGGACCCAAGTAGATAGTAGCCTCTCCTTTGATAATCACATTGCCAAAGTGGTTAGAAAATCCTTCTATGTGGCCCAACTAATCACCAAAGGGTTTGCATCTAGATCGAAAGATGTAATTGGGCCCCTCTACGCATCATTCATCAGACCCATCATAGAGTACAATGCCCCATTTGGGATGTACTTTACAAGACACCTGCAACAACTGGAAAGACCACAGAAGTACCTCACCAAGAGGATCACTGGCCTCAAGCAGATGCCCTATGCAGCTCAACTGAAGAAACTCCAGCTGTACTCGGTTGCATACCACCTACACAGAGGTGATCTCTGCCTGACGTACAAGGCCATGTCCAACACAGAATTGATGGACATGTTCCACCTAAAGAAAACCATATCCCCTGAAGCCACATGATCCAAGGAACTAAACTTCACCACAACAATAAATAGGACGTGGTGGGGGGATAGATTCCTGTCTCAGAGACTTCCCATGCTCTGGAACAAGATTCCAATCTACATTAGGCAGAGCTCTTTGCTAACCCTCTTCAAGAGAAACCTTGACGAGTGGATGGGAAACAGAACATTTACCCCAGGAATCACTTCAATGGCTCTGCTGGACAGAGGTACAGGGAACTAATCTAAGGGGGCAGCGAAAGCCAACACATTCTCGCTAAGCTTATAAATGCCTTTCGGCAGATAGGTTCATAGGTAGGTACTAGGCTATGTAAAACACAGGTTACAGGGAATGATAATATTTTTCTATCAGAAAACCTTCAGTCTACAGAAAAAGGCATACTTTTTCCAAAACAGAAGGTAGAAAAAAAAAGAGGCAAGGGGCAGGTGAAAAGGAAGAAATCAAAACTGAACATGGAAGGATTGAAGAACATTACTGTAAGAAAAAAAAAGCGAATTGAAAGACAATTGTTGGCTACATGGCTCAAGCTGTGGATTTACAATGCCAGCTGGATGAAAATTTAATACACAATGAAAACAGTGGGATTAATAAGATTAATAGTGATGTAGATCTATCCTTTGTAACACTTGATACAGCATATATTATTGGATTAGAAGTTGAAGATTCTTTAGATCAGGTCAGCAAATATTTTCTTGCAATTGGAGATTCAATTATTAGAGGGACTGGTACTCATATTTGCAGAGAAGAATATTAGATAGTATAGTTTGTACTGAGATGTACCTCCCTGGACTACATGAAAAGAGACATAGATAAGCTCTCTGAGCATGTAGCCCAGGCCGGTATGACCCTGACCTTGAGTAGCATCCTATCCTCACCAAGAATGATGCCACAGTATAAAGACAAGATTATCAATTTCAACAATTGGCTTAAGTACTGGTGTCATTCAAAGGGGATCCAATGCCTGTCAGCCTGGGATGACATGCTCGACAAGCCACGATGCTTCGCTAGGGACGGCTTGCACCTGTCACCCCTGGGCTTTCGGATATTGACAAAGGCTCTTGCTACCCCCATAGTGCCTTTTTTAGGAAAGGCTCAAAAGACAAACCCACCTCCATAGGTATCACAAGGGATAAGAAACTAAGAGTAATGCTACTCAACGCCAGAAGTCTAAACCTCAAGATGCACGCACTCGAAACACTCCTTAGCATGGAGAACATTGATATCTGTGCAGTAACAGAAACCTGGTTCAAGGCTCTCGAGAGCACCCCAGCACTACCAGGTTATACCTCATACCATGCTTTTCGGCCCCAAAACATGGACCGAACCACAAAAGGAGGGGGAGTATCAATATTCGTCAAAGATACCCACACCTCCAGGTTGGTGGCACAGCATGAAGCATCAGAGACTATCCATGTGCAACTAACAGTGGGTAAAACTGCCTTCCAGTTTATAGCCTGCTACAGACCACCCTCCCAAACCCAGGAACCCCACTCGGCCTTCCTGAGAACACTGGAAAATATGAAGGTCTCTCCAAACACCATTATATTGGGTGACTTCAACTACCCAACCATAGACTGGGAGCATTATTCTAGCTCCAACACCCTAGCCCAAAGGTTCCTAGAATTTATAAACTCAAATGCTATGGAACAACTTGTTACCACTCCCACAAGAGGGGAAAACATACTGGACCTGTTCATCACCAACATGGGGACTCTGTGCTCCAGACCAGAAGTGTATCCCTCACTGGTAAGATCAGACCATAAACTAATCTCACTGGATATTCACATCCCGACCCCACCCCATGCCCAGAAAACCACAGTGAAAAACTTCTCTAAAGCAAATTTCACACTCCTCAAAACCAAGGTGGAATCCTTCAAAGCCCCTGGGCCTGTGGATAATATGGCCCAGACCGCAAAATCCTTTATAAACGCATTCTATGAACACCTTCAGGAATGCATGGATCATGCAATCCCAAATAAAACCAAGACCCAATCCTCCAAAGGCAGATGTCCTGGTGTACCCCAGCCATAAACAAACTATACAATAGAAGGAGGAAGCTACTACATGATACAGCAAAATCCCAAAAAGGGAAGGCATCTCTGATCAGTATTAGCAAAAAACTACGGGCACTCATAAAATCGTCTAAGGCCAGCTTCAAGAGAAAAATTGCACAGGACACTAAGGATAATCACAAGGCTTTCTTTAGTTATGTTAGGAACCTGGGTTGGAATTCCCAGATATGCTCAGAATTAGTCCAAAATGACAAAAAATACACAAAACCCACAGACATTGCCAACATCCTAGCTGACAGGTTCAGCGCAAACTCCCCCCCCCCACCAAAAGGGCTAATATCTATCCCAACAGAGTGCTGCCCCCCTGACATCTCAGATGCTCAGGTAAGAGCTGCCCTCTCCAAAGCAAGAAACACAGCATCAATGGGGCCAGACGGTGTCCCGGGCTACGTCCTACATGAACTCCAAGAAGAGCTAAACCCAAACCTAAAACTACTGTTCAGTCTCAGCCTTATTACAGGATATGTACCCAAAGAGTGGCGTACAGCAACAGTGGACCCTCTCCACAAATGTGGTGCCTCAACGGATCCTGGAAACTTCGCCCCATAAGTCTCACTAGCTTGGTCTGCAAAGCTATGGAAAGGATCATCATGGACCTTATAAATAAAGATATTGGGGACCTGCAGACACTGGATCCTACCAAGTTCGGCTTTGTTAAGGGCAGATCCTGCCTCTTGAACCTGGTCGATTTCTTTGAAACAAGTCACCGAGGCCATTGACAAGGGGAAGGTGGTCCACACAGCCTACCTGGACCTCGCAAAAGCCTTTGATACAATACCCCACTCGGGCATTATAGATAAGCTCACCATCTTGAATATAAACCCCTATGTCACTAGATAGGTTGCAAACTGGCTCAAGGACAGAACCCACATGGTTAGAATAGCTGGAGCCGTGTCAGACTCCAAACCAGTTACAAGTGGCGTCCCACAAGGCTCAGTCCTGGGACCTCTCTTGTTCGGTATATATTTCTCGGAGGTACAGGCCAACATGGAAGGACTGTGGCTGACCAAGTTCGCAGATGACTGCAAACTGGGCGCCATAATAGACTCTCCAGCCGACACAAGCATCCTCCAAAAGGGCCTCATAGAAACAGACAACTGGTGCCAGAGCCATGGCCTCAAGCTAAATGCCAAAAAGTGTATAGTCATCCCCTTTGGCAAAAACAAAGTGCCCACAAATTACCACATAGGTGGTAATCCATTAAGTACAGAAGAAGTAATTAGGGACCTGGGGACCCAAGTTGATAGCAATCTCTCATTTGACAACCACGTGGCCAAAGTGGTTAGAAAAACATTTTATATAGCTCACCTAATCATGAAGGGATTCACATCTAGATCAGGGGAGGTCATCGTGCCTCTTTACTCATCCCTCATCAGGCCCATAATTGAGTACAATGCCCCTTTTGGGATGTACCTTACCAGACACCTGCAGCAACTGGAAAGACCCCAAAAGTACCTCACCAAGAGGATCAAGGGGCTCAAACAGATGCCGTATGCTGCCCGGTTAAAGAAACTCCAGCTCTACTCAGTGGCATACCGCCTGCTCAGAGGCGATCTGTGCCTGATGTTTAAAGCCATGTCCAGCCCGGAATTAATGGACATGCTGCACCTCAGAAAATCCAAATCCCATCTTGCTACGCACTCAAGGGACTTGAACCTCAGCACTGAAATAAATAGGACATGCTGGAGGGACAGATTCATAACCCAGAGGCTCCCTTCACTCTGGAATAAAATCCCAGTCCAGGTTAGGCAGAGTCCCTCATTGACTCTCATCAAGAGGAATCTTGATGAGTGGATGGGAGATCATAGGTTTACCCCGGGTATCACTTCTGCGTCACTATTAGACAGAGACACAGTATACTAACCTTGAAAAAGGGCATAGCAAAATTAATTTAATATGGGTGGCGAAAGCCATACACACTCTGGCTAGGCTTATAAATGCCCTAGGGCAGATAGCCTAGTATGAACCTATGAACCTATGAACATTGAGTAGTATTATGCTTTCCACGAGCAAAAATAGAAGATGTGAGACAAGCCTTGGAATACCTTAATGTAAGGAAGTACTGATCTGTTTTTATTCATGTCGGTACAAATGCTCTCATCCTCAAGGACTCTCTGACTGTTAGTAGGGAACTGGCAGCCCTCTTAGATAGTATAGTTTGTACTGGTATTAGGACATATTTTTCACAAATCATCTATAGAAAGTATAGTCAGGTCACTATGAATTAAAAGATTTTTTGGGGAAATACCTACAAAGAAAAAATGTCTTGTTTAAAAAAAAATGGAAATTTGTAGAGCATCCAAGCCTTGTTTTGGGCACACATGTTTAGACAGGATGGTATGCATTTGTCTCGATCAGGGAAGCAAATTTTTGCAGCAGATATTTTGCAGTATTTGACAAACATGAGGCAGGATTTTTACCAGGTCAAAATTTAACAGTTCACAGATAGCAGCATTTGATGCACCTCTGATGGTTGTTAATGCTAGGAGCAAAAAAGTTTTTTTTATTGCAAAATTTGCTATGACCCACATAATTCATGTTGTTACTGTTTGTGAAACATGGTTAAAGAACAGTGACTGGAAACCACTTCTGATTTTTTGTTAGAATGTTTGTTACACTAAAAACATTTATACCCTGACAGGAGGAGGTGTTATGGTAGGGATTAAAGATAATTATGAGACCTGTGATTATTACATGTTCACTGATAACACCAATACTATAAACTGTGTAACTGTGACAATAAAGACAGCCCTGGAGCATATAACAATTGCTGGAGTGCATGGACCACCAAAGTCAAGTGCAGATGACCTAGAGGAATTCATACATTTCTTGCATGAAATGCAGGAGGAAAGAACAATATTAGCTGGGGACTTAAATTTACCAATTTACTAGAAACAGATTGGAATACTATTGATTCAGCAACATTAGTAAGGAAATTATTCACAATGTATATTCAGGAATAATTGCTGCGTCCAGGGACGGAACATACTAGACATTAGGAATTACTGTTACTTCAAGTGTTACCACTGTTGATGTGCAGTGATTATGGGGTTATAAAGGTTAATTTGTTGCTATATAATTCTGCCAAACTTAAATATAAACCAATGCACAGAAGGTTAATTACAGTTTATATGAAAACAAAACAGTCACTATGTAAGACTAACTGGAGTGAGGTGTTCAGTGGAAAAACTTCAGATGAAATGTAGAAAGTTTTGAAAGAGAAATTGTTAGTGCAAAAAATAAAAAAAATGTTTCCATCAGGATCTAGGCGTATAACATCAGGGGGATACCTTTCCATAAGAACAAGATACCCCACTAATGTGAGAGACAAAACATATAAGAAATGGAAGAGGGGTCAAACTACAACTTTGAAAACTGAAATAAGATGGACAAACAGATTAAGCACAGTGTGAGACAAGATCAGGACACATTTGAAGAAAATTTATCTAAAGATATTAAACATAACAGAAAGCCTTTTTATAGATACATAAGATGTGGAAGGAGTAAAGACATGCAAATTGATGAAGTGTGTGCAGATTCTAAAATTTATTCTCAGACATAACAGATAATAGATGTATTTACAAAATCTTAAGCAAAACAGTTTGCTCCGCAAAAGGGGTGATAAGTTGCCCTGGAGACATTCAGGTAACCTTAGATTCTGGAATCAAATTAGATTATATTGAAAAAGAACTGCACAAACTGGATCCAAACAAAGCACAGGGAAGAGATGGAATTCGTAGCAATGACCTGAGAACAATTCAGCAAGAACATACGTTAGTTACCATTATATCTATTATTCACTAGATCATATAAATATGGAGAGATTCCTCAAGATTGGTCATGTGTTTATTAAAGCTGTCTTTAAGGGTAAGGGGAGTAGGACAAACCCAGAGTCATGTAGACTCGTCTACTTTCATGTTGTGGAAAATAATGGAGAAGGTAATATTGGCTCAGTTATTGTCATAACTGGATAGAATGGGACTTGAAACCATATATCAGAATGCATTTGTTAAAATTGATCTATTACCACCTGTATTATGATGTTCCATAACAATATAATAACAGATATGAATGAAAAATTGTGCTGTGCATAACTTCAGCATTTGACAGAGTCATACACAAAACACTGATCAATATATTAGAACTACTAAGTACTAATATACTCTTGATAGGATGGAAGGCTGCATGGCTTACAAATAGAACATGGCAAGTATCATGCAGCAACTGGACAGGTGAAATTCTTGGTTGCTGCCAGAGTGTACCACAGGGCTCTGTCCTAGACCCTTACATGTTTAGATTGTGTCTTTCAGACCTAACTTTTTCATCTGAGGTATTCCACAGTCTATATGCAGGTGACCTGAAATTGGATAAACTGATTACATGTGTTACAGATTAGGCATGACTGCAACATAACTTGACTAAACTGACCATTTGGGCACAGGAGAATAATATGCTGATAAATAAATTAAAAACTAAGCATATGAGATTTGGGAGACATAAACTGAAAGGTGAATATTTAATACAGCACACAGTGATTGATACCGTAGACTCATTTAAGGACCTGGGTATGTGGGTAGATCCAGCTATGAGTTTTTCTAATCATCAATCAATCGATTAATAATAGTCATAGAACTATAGGTTGTATAAAAAGATTTATAAAGTCTAGGAAATCTAAAATGATGAAGTTGTTGTTTGTTACTTACATTAGACCCAAACGAGTATGGAATAACAATAAGGAAACCCTATAAGAAAACAAGCATGAGTAAACTGGAAAGTGTACAGCAGAAATATAGCAAGGGCATCCATGGATGTGAAAACTGAAGTTATTATGAAAGACAAAAATATCTCAACTTGTACAGTTTCTCTTAATGATATCTAAGAGGAGATCTTATTCAGTTATATTGGGCATTTAGAGAGAACTACCTCTGGGAATGTTTGGGGTTATCAAAAAGTACTAGAGAATCATCAGACAACCTATATTTGGAAATTGATGAAAGATCAACAATAAAACAAGAACAATTGTGAATAAAACGTAGTAAGGAATATTTTAGATTACTTAAATTAATCCTGAAAACAGTGTTGACATCTAGGAACAAAATTTAAGCTATAAACCATTTGCTCTTTCTGTCCTAACTTACAGTTCTAGAATGACTGACTATCCCCCAAAGGTGCTGGACAGATTAGACAGGAAAACAAGAAGGATACTTCATGCTCATCAAATGATTTATAAAAATCAGTGCATACCAAGATTATATATTCCCCATTCTGAAGGAGGTATGGGCCTCCTTGAAATTGATTACGTGTATAGATTTGCAATTGTGGGACTGCATACATATCTGCTGACCTCATAAGACCCAAATATTATGAAAATTTTGAAACATGAAGAGAATGAATCTAAGATTACTTTCCTTCTTAGTCTAGCAGTAGCATATTGGTGTCAAGCAGGAATGGAAATCAAACCAGAAGCAGATAAAAATCAGGCAGCAACTGAATGTGCCGAAAAACAAAAGAAAGACTATAAGGTGATGGATGAGATGAGAAGGCAAGAAATGTGGAAAGTGCATAAATATAGTTGCAAGTATAGAAAACTCCTGGAAGAACCTCATGTTGTTCAAGATCAAATGCGGGAATGGTTAAGGAGAGGCGAAATCAAACCCAAAGATGAAAGGTTAATATTGGCAGCCCAAGATAGTGGACTACATACATGTTGGTTTACAAAGTCTATTGAACATGTGGGAGAAAAAGACAAATGTAAGTTTTTTAAAATGGACCGCACAACACAAAGGTGCAGCAGTAGCATTGTCACCTCACAGCAAGAGGTTCTCCAGTTCGATTCTTGGCTGGAGTGCCTTCTGTGTGGAGTCTGCATGTCCTCTCTACATTCGTGTGGGTTTTCTCCGGGTACTCTGGTTTCCTCCCATGTTACAAAGATATGCATCTGCAGCATTTCTCCCTGGGCCTCCACAGAAAATTGGCTTCATTCCAAGTCGGACTTTCCCAGTAAACAAATGTTAAATAAAATAAATAAAATTAAATAAAAAATAAAAAACAGAATTGGGAACAGTTGCATACCTAGTTGGTGGTTGTGATATAATAATAGCAGAAGGACTGTATACTGAAAGGTATAATAATGTGGCAAGACTGTTGCACTGGGGATTGTGCAAACATTATAATAATGAAGTAGCTGAAAAACACTGAAAACATGAGCCACAAAGCATCATAGAAAATGACAAAGTCTACATAACATGAGATCATCCATTACCAACAATTCAAAAGATAGATGCAAGAAAACCAGATATAGTGGTCCATGAAAAGAAGACAAAAGTAACATTGATCATCAAAATTGCTACACCCAGTGACTACAGTGTCTTGTGTACAAAGCCATAAAATATAAGTATCTGCAGGCAGAAACCAGAACAATGTGGAAGAAAGATACCTAGACAGTTCCAATAGTAGTAGGAGATATGCAGTGGTGGCTGGTGACTTCAAATCAAAGGGAGCTGCAGGTGACAGCTGAATGGGTGGGGTCAATGGAAGGGGTGTGACCAACCAGAAAGGGGAGGAGCTTTGATCAAAACCATAAAAACTGGAACTTTAATTAAATATGCTGCCCTGGGTGCCAAAGTCCAATCAAGACAAAATGAAGTGTAGAAGAAAAAAAATATTTCAATGCATTGGCTGCATGACAGCTTACTTAATATCTACATGGAAACAAAAAAGTTGTGAGGCATGAAAAAATAAATTACTTTTTAAATACATTACAGGAATGCCAGTCTAAAGCAAGTACAAGAAAAACAAGCAGCACTCAACTCAAACCACTTCTTCTTGCACTACAGTTCTAATTAAAATTTATATGCAGCTTTATAAAAGTACCA